>NC_045544.1:15019049-15179049 GCF_009769535.1 Thamnophis elegans
TGGCACCAATCAAAATAGATCTTCTGTCAGAAAGCATATTGATTGTGTTTCCGCTCTACTTGTGTAACTTTAAAAAAAAAACATTGTACTATGAAATTGGGAAATCTAATCAGAGTTTTATGGTGTAATCTTAGCTGGGACTAATTTTCATTCTCTGCACCTAGTTATACAAGGTAAGCAATGGCGGTAAAACCATGTAAATTGGTCTGATTTTAAATGTACTCATCTAAGTCAAATAAATGGCTTCCAGAAATAAAACACAACCCAGTTACGTTTCTTTTATCCCATATCTTGCTCCAGCCAGTTACATTCCTTCCTAAGAACTACAGAAGAGCCAGGAGTCTTGTGAAACCATTTTTGTTTGGGATGAAGCAAAGTTTAAGGAGTCTTAGAATAACAACATTGTAAAACCTTGAGTATGAAATGGTGAACCACTAAGGTTTAGCTACTTTGTGTATTTAACCAATCAACACTAAACCTAATGATGAAATATTTAGATCTAAACAACTATCTCAACATTTCATTGCTAGGATTAGTGCTTACGGTTAAATACACAAAATACAATTGCTAGCCTCCCAAAATAACTTCAACCATGTAAATCAACCATCATAAAAAAGGGTAATAAGAACACCATGTGAGCTGCATTGCCAGGGCTTAAAAGAATACATCTGATTAGGGTTATCAGCCAGATACTTGTAATTGTGATCTTATTGCCTATTTGGATGAGAAGGGGAGAATATTTTAACCAAAGCTATGGTACAGAAGCTTTATAGCAATAGCAATAGCAATAGCAGTTAGACTTATATACCGCTTCATAGGGCTTTCAGCCCTCTCTAAGCGGTTTACAGAGTCAGCATATCGCCCCCACAGTCTGGGTCCTCATTTCACTGACCTCGGAAGGATGGAAGGCTGAGTCAACCTTGAGCCGGTGAGATTAGAACCGCTGAACTGCAGATAACAGTCAGTTGAAGTGGCCTGCAGTACTGCCCTCTAACCACTGCGCCATCTCAGCTCTTTATATCAAGGCTGTCAAACTCCTGGCCCGTGTGCTGGATGTGTCATGTGTTTGTCACACCCACGCCCAGTTTAGCAAAGGGGGGGGGGGAAGTCCCAATATGTCCCATGATGCCACCATGATGACGTGAGTTTTATATTCCTGCTTTTCACCATATAGGCTGCTAAGGGCCTCAGAGCAGGGATGGCTTGCTGAGATGCCTAGTGTTCTCGGAAGATATAGTAGTGTTGGGTGGAGTGTGAGGAATGGTCTGAGTAGGAGGAAAAATGAGTGTGAGTATGAGTTCCTTGGCCTGGGAGTCTGGGTCTAGAAGAAGGAAGGAACTGAGAAAAGGAAAGAGGGCAGGCAGGAATGTTGGGATTGTGATCATCAGGGATAGATACAGAGGTGGGTTCCTACCAGTTCGCACCTATTTGGTAGAACTGGTTCGTCAAATCTACCGAACCGGTTAGAAGAGGTTCCACCAGTGGACCCGGAAAGCAGGCCACACCTACAGAAGAGGTTCCAAAAAATTTTGAAACCCACCACTGGTCCTTGCATATGATTATTCTACACTATCATGCTCATATTTATAAAACTCAGTGCCTCTGTGAAAGGTAAGGATGACTACTGCGTTTGTGGTGCAATCAGAACATTGCGTGTGTTGAACGCAAACCAAAGATGCCTTTTAAAAAACAAGTTTACATCATATTCTTATGCATGCCAGTGCTGTGTGTGAGGTAATTTAAGGTGGTTCTGACAAGTGTCGTCGGCATCTTCATATCCGGTCACATGGGCGGCAAGCCACTCCCATCCGGTCACATGGGCGGCAAGCCACTCCCACAAAGGAGGCCACACCCACAGAGTAGGTTCGAACAATTTTTGAAACCCACCACTGGATAGATATGACGAGAAACGTATGTTTTAATTGAAGGAGATAAGTGATAATACAATTATGTTGTTAAATAGATTAATAACGATACAATGAAAGACTGATATATATTTGAATTGAATCATTTAGAATTTTTTGTTTTAAAATGAAGGATAAGGATAATAATGAATCTATGTACATTTGATAGAGGATTGGTGATATAATGTATAACCCTAAGTGTATATTATAAAGATATCCTGTTGTTGATGAATAATTTTAATAAGGAAGTAATCAAAAATTGGTATATATATGAAGTGAGTATTTAGAATACCTTGTTGAAAAATGAAGGAATAACACTTTTTGTTTGAATGTATGATGTACAAGGACAATAATGAAACATAAGCATACTCGATGGATGATTGGTGGGATTATACATAATTGAAAATATTGATATATAAATATAAACACTTGGTAAATTCTTTTATACTGTAAAAATATTCAGAATGAGATAAGTGATTACATAAAGGTATATTGTTATTAAACAGTCAATCAAGAATGTAAGGGAATTAGGTTTATTGAAAAGAAAGAAATATTAATTGTAATTGAATATACGTTATACAATGAAAGTGAGGTATCTAGTTATATTAGACGGAAAATCTGTGATTGTATATGTAATTGAGAATATGGATGCAAAAACACTTGTAACCAAACGACATGCTGTATGTAATGGATGAGAATTTTTTCAATGTTGTTTCTTATGTTTAAAAAAAAAAGAATTTGAGAGCTGGCGATACCTGAGGATTTTGAGACTGCTATTTGGTGTCTAGCTCTCTTATCTATTTCAATAGATTATCATATCCTCAGTGGCCTTCCAGCTACTGATTTTGAATGCCAGGTTGGCCCGTAAAGAAACCTGCTCTTATTTATGATTTCATCATGGATGAAGCAGCCAATCTGGAAATGTAACTGAGATATGAGTAGGTTCTTGGAAATATGCCTCTGTGAGTTTCAGGTTTGGCAACAGCCAAGACCCCAGGGAAAATGGGAAGAGGTGACTATTGTCATCCATAAGTCATTGAGAGCTCTCAGAAGCTCTGCATCACAGACAAAGCAGACATGAGCCCCTCTGGGTGAAGTTGGGGTGGCTGATGCCCTCTGCTACGCAGTATCCCCACCCCTCCCTGATTGAATGAATTTTGTAGTTGAGTTGGTTGGTATTGGTATTGGTATACTTTATTTGTATGCTGCCCTTTTCCCTGAGGGGACTCAGGGAGGCTCACAGCTCAGGGGGAGGGGGAGACAAACAAGTTACAAACATGAGGACAGACATTATTAAAAAAGCACAACAGTCATACCATTCGGGTGGGGTTAAAGTCATTAGCCCCAGGCCTGTTGGGACAGCCAGATTTTGAGGGCAGCGCGGAAGGTCTGGAGGGTGGTGAGGGTCCGGATCTCCACGGGGAGTTCGTTCCAGAGGGTTGGAGCAGCCACTGAGAAGGCTCTCCTCCGGGTAGTTGCCAGTTGACATTGGCTGGCTGATGGAATTCGGAGAAGGCCTAATCTATGTGATCTTATTGGTCTAGTGGAGGTAATTGGCAGTAGGCGGTCTCTCAGGTGGTTATAGAGACCCCGACTCTATTAGTCCTCAGAGATTTCAATTTTCTACCAGTGACCTGAGTCTGAGACAGCTTAGGAATTGATGACCTCCATTGCAACCAGATGAAATGAACCAAGTGATGAAATGTACTAGAAGTTGCACTATTTGCCTGAAGAAGTTACGATGTCATCTGGTAGTGAAGGACATGAACAGCCATCCACTGTAGTTGTGAAATCACTCCCTGATTGCTTTTTAACTTGCTGATATCACCCAGCTCTATAAGAAGACAGGGTTCTACTGTATTTGATTGACCTTTCCCAGCAACTGTGCCAGTTATGAACCATGTTGGAGTTTCAGAAGGGCTGGGGGTTATCTCTGTGGATCTTGCGAGTAGTTTGGCCAAGGTCTCAGTTGTGGCCAGGAAAGGGTGAATGGTGTAGACCATATTGCCCCTATGTGATCTCTGTGTGCTGATCCTGGAATGTACCTTGGCTTTTTTTTAGGACCAATATAATACGAGGCACCAGAAAAGATATCTCAAATGCTGCTGGAGGAAGACTGGAAAATAAGTCTGAGTGGACATAAGTAAGAGCCCATATTTAGAAGTATATCATGATGAAGTGCTCTTATTGCATTTGCAGCTCTGTTTAGTACAACATGTTCCTTTCTGGGGAAAGATAAACTACAGGAACTTTTACAGGACTGCCAGTGAATAATATTTAAGTTATTTGGCAGATAAGCTCATTCAGATCTTCTAAGACTTAGACTATAACTGGGGCATGGCCTTATGTTGTTAAGACTGCCGAAAAAGTGACCTGTAGTTGGATTCATGCCATGGTATTGACTTAAGAAAGTCTAGTTCCTTCAACATTGGAAAGCTATCACTGGATCCAGCAATCCTGGGCAATTATTATCTAATCTCTAACTTTCTCCTTTAAAATGATAGTTTAACAACAGCTCAGGGGTGGGTTTCAAAAATTGTTCGAACCTACTCTGTGGGTGTGGCCTCCTTTGTGGGAGTGGCTTGCCGCCCATGTGACCGGATGTGAGTGGCTTGCCGCCCATGTGACTGGATACGAAGATGCCGACGACACTTGTCAGAACCACCTTAAATTACCTCACACACAGCACTGGCATGTATAAGAATATGATGTAAACTTGTTTTTTTAAAGGCATCTTTGGTTTGCGTTAAAACAACTTCAACACACGCAATGTTCTGATTGCACCACAAACGCAGTAGTCATCCTTACCTTTCACAGAGGCCCTGAGTTTTATAAATATGAGCATGATAGTGTAGAATAATCATATCCAAGGACCAGTGGTGGGTTTTAAAAATTTTGGAACCTCTTCTGTAGGTGTGGCCTGCTTTCTGGGTCCACTGGTGAAACCTCTTCTAACCGGTTCGGTAGATTTGACGAACCGGTTCTACCGAATAGGTGCGAACTGGTAGGAACCCACCTCTGCAACAGCTCCATAGTGTCTGGAGAAAACCCCTTTCAGTCAGATTTCTGGCTGGAGTCAGGTCTAGAGCAGTGTTTCTCAACCTTAGCAACTTGAAGATGTCCGGACTTCAACTCCCAGAATTCCCCAGCCAGCGAATGCTGGCTGGGAAATTCTGGGAGTTGAAGTCCGGACATCTTCAAGTTGCCAAGGTTGAGAAACACTGGTCTAGAGACAGCATTTGCACTTGTTGATGACTTTTGAGGGAGCTGTAATAGGAGTAGCATGTCTATCCTTGTGGTCCCTGATCTCTCAGAAGCTTTCAATACTATCAGTCACAGTATCCTGAACTGACTGTGAGGTCTGGGTGCAAGACACATTCTCTCGCTTTCCCTGTGGTTGGTTCCAGTGCTGTTAAAGGGAGGAAAGGTTGAGCCCATAGGCCCTTATTTGTGGAGTGGGTACATGAAATCATCCATCCCTCCAGAGCCAAATATCTCCAATGTGCTGTACATATTGATCCCAAGGCTATTCAAGTGATCATGTCCATGTCTCAGTTGCTGGAGACTGTGGAAGTCCAGATAGGGAGAAACAAACTCAAGCAAAATCTTGAATTTTGAAATCTGTGGATATTTCCACCACCACCACCAATGCCCAGTCTTGGGAACTTTTTATCTTTTGACTGGGGTAATCTCAGAGAATATAATTTCTGCTTGAAAAGCAGGTGACAGCTTTAGCTAAAAGAGCCTTTGTATCAGAAGTGGCATTCAGCAGGTTCTGACCAATTCTGAAGAACCAGTAGCGGAAATTTTGAGTAGTTTGGACATCCGGTAAATGTCACCCCTGACGCCCCCATCTATTCTCCCAGCTGATCGGGAGGGAATGGCGATTTTGCAGTAACCTTCCCCTGGAGTATGGAGGGAATGGAGATTTTACAGTATCGTTCCTCCGCCACGCCCTCCAAACCACAGCCACCAAGCCATGCCCATAGAACCAGTAGTAAAAAATTTGGAATCCCAATCACTGCTTTGCATATATCCATCTAGTGCTCCACCAATTCAATCGAAAGGTCTTTCCGACAATCACTTGTGCACCAGCCACTTCATAAATGGACCATTGCAGTGATTTTTAAATGGGCCTGCACTTGAAAACCCTTGGAAGCTATACTGGTAAGATAAGCAGTAATGAACATACTGTGCTCCACCCATATAACACCACTGATCTGTGAGCTGCACTAGTTGTTGGTGTCAGCCCTCGGGCTGCCATTCAGGGGGGGAGCCACACCTGCCCGGCCATGCTTACACATCGCCAATGCTGCTGCTGCCGCTAACGCCAATGGGGCCACCGCCGAAGCCCCTCCCCTCCTTTCTCTGATGTCAGTGCAGCCTGTAGCTTCTCTCACAACTCTTTCCTGGTTTTAAAGTGAAAGCTGCCAAGAATTGTTTGGGGTCCGGGCAGCCTTTAAACTGTAGGAGCAAATTAATTAATTTGCCTGCAGAACTTAAACTACTTTGAAGTTGTACCCCCAGCTCTGAATATGTGTCTGTATGTGTAAAAAGAAAGAAAGAGGGAGGGAGGGAGGGAGGGAGGGAGGGAGGGAGGTCATGAAGAATTGGAGAGAAGTGTTATTATTAGTCATCAGAGTAACTATCAGTCTTCTGATAAATAAATATTGCTTCATTTCCTTATATGCTTAAATTGCTAAACTGTATCATCATAACCTCCATGTCAGTGCTTTTCTTGTGTTCGTCTGTAATTACCGGAATTTGAGCTATTATAAAGTTGGTCTAAATGCATTAAAGAAACAGACAAGAAAGCCAAGGAAACACACAAACAGGCATTTATACTGACAATGTTTTCAATCACACCATGTTTGTTTACATATCCTAATAGAAACATAGATACATAACCAAATGGAATTGATTTGCTGCAAGGCCATAACATTACACATACAGTGAGGTGTTGTTGTTTTTTTTACAACGATGTTGCAATAGTTAAATGAGAACTATTAGAATGTATATTTCCATAGTCCTTTAAGGATATTTTCTTAGCAACAAAAGGCAACCTCTTTGCATACCACATTTCTTTTGACCAAATAAATCCTGAAACATGTAATTTCACAGATTTAAGGCACACACTTAGCTTTCTGACAAAAAAATGTTCTGCCCTTTTAGAGCATAATTTACCTGTCTTCTGGCTACCTGTTTAGAACAGCAGAAACTGCATAGACATTGAGGAAGTATATCCCTCAGAGAACAAAATAATCAATCCTTTTCAGAGATTTATTGCTGACATTCAGAATTCTATTTTAAATTGTTTACAGACTAACTTTGTAAGCAACACCATTTATTTGTACTTCCTTATTGGGAATCATTTGAAATGGACTGTTTAACCAAAAACTTTCTGACTTTTAGTCCCACATTAAAAGCAAACGATGGTTTCTGACTTTAAAAGTGTTCTCTTTGTGGCTCCATCCAAATCTCATCATGATCATCCCTAATAATACACCAGCACACAATAGATACAAACTCAAGGTAAACCTCTCCAAACTCGATTGCAGAAAATACGACTTCAATAAAAAAGTGGTTAATGACTGGAATGCTCTACCTGACTCTGTTGTTACATCCCAAAGTCACCATAATTTTAACCTAAGACTTTCTACTGTTGACCTCACCCCATTCCTAAGGGGTGTAAGGGGCGTGCATAAGCGCACCAGTGTGCCTACTGTCTCTTTTATTCATACCCATTTCAAGGTACTAATTATGACCTTTAAAGCGCTCCGTGGCTTAGGCCCAGGGTACGTGCGAGACCACCTACTGTAGATTTGTAGATTTGTAGATTTATTTATTTATAGGCCGCCCTTTTCCCTGAGGGGACTCAGGGCGGCTTACAATCAAAAAAGGAAGGGGAGTGTAGGACAATACAAAAAAAGAAATGTGCACAAAGTAAATTAGACAGTAAAACTCAACATTCACTCAGCATTCGGGAGGGGGCAAAAATAAGATTATCCCCAGGCCTGACGGGCTAGCCAGTTCTTGAGGGCTGTGCGGAAGGCCTGCCACCAGTAGCCTCCCACCGTCCAGTGCAATCCCACAGAGTTGGCCTCCTCAGGGTGTCGTTGGCCAGACAGTGTTGGCTAGCGACCCCCAGGGGGAGAGCCTTCTCTGTGGGAGCGCCTTCCCTCTGGAATGAGCTGCCCCCGGAGCTTCGTATAATCCCCGACCCTCCGGTCCTTCCAATGTGCCCTAAAAAGTTGGCTTTTCCAGCAAGCCAGCCTGGCCTGAACAAAACAAAATAAATTATTGATCATTGTTAATTTTAATTCATTTTTTTTTTTAAAAAATGTTATTGTCAATTCTAATTTGGGTTTGTTTGGAATATTCTATTTAATTGTTTTTTAACTTTTGTATTATGTCTTTCTTTTAATGTTGTACGCCGCCCTGAGTCCTTGGGAGAAGGGCGGCATATAAATCTAATAAACCTAAACCTAAACCCAATTACTGTGTTCATATTTATATTTATACTTATACCTGTCATCTTTTTACATGTTTGGCAAAACTAAATAAAATAATAATAATAATAATAAATAAAATGATATCCTTCCTTTAGGCCCCTGTCTAACTGCTGGGTCATTGCATGCCATGGCTAAATCCAATTTCAGTCTGTTTTAGCACTGAGGTAAAAATCGTCCACCTCCAATCCTTCTGATTCCAGAATGGAAAAATCAAATCACCCTTTTGCCACTTGTCCAGTTGTTACATGCCTTGCCAGAACACAATGGGAAGGGTTGGGCCTTAACCTTGAGAATTGGAAATTCTTCAAAGTACAGGATAGCTTTTGACTGGGGATGTAGAGTTTATTTAAGTATATTTTTTTTCCTAATGATTTAAATGCTAGTAGTAATCATGACGCCAGGCCTATTGTTACGGGCATATTTTTATTCAGCCCTCTGAGAGATAGATATTAAGTAATTCCCATTCCCGTTTTATGGGCT
Source organism: Thamnophis elegans (assembly GCF_009769535.1). Classification (NCBI taxonomy): domain Eukaryota; kingdom Metazoa; phylum Chordata; class Lepidosauria; order Squamata; family Natricidae; genus Thamnophis; species Thamnophis elegans. The sequence goes on from NC_045544.1 coordinate 15,027,946, forward strand.
CTAAATTATTATTTCCCTTTAAGCCAGTCAATGAGTTTTTAATCTAAAAAGAGATCAGTGGGGAGAAGATGGATAATTACAAATACACTGTTGAGTAACCACGTGCCCCTTATACTCATTTAGTGCTAGGCGGGTGTGTTTCCGTGAGGAGTAGGGAAGCCTTAGGTGAAAATACTAAAATGAGAGTGGCTGGTTAAAACCATTTTCACATCAGTAGTCCCAGGGGTGGGTTTCTCGCCCCGTTCCAACTGGTTCGGTTGGAACGGGGGCCGGCGGCGTCCTCGTGCACAGCTCACGGTGCACGCATGCGTACTAGCGTCTGCGCGATGCTCCAGCTGCTCCTGGACGATCACGCAGGCGCTGTATGCGTCCTGCGCATGCGTGGAAGCGCAGAACTCGTCAAAACCGGGTAAGGACCGCGGGTGGGCGCGCCCTTCACCGTTCCCGGAAGTTACTTACTTCCGGGTTCGGTGACCAACCGGTTCGCAGGGACCGCCACGAACCGGTTGAAACCCACCCTGAGTAGTCCCAAAGGTGTTGTTCAAAAGGTAACTGGACTTCTTGAAAACGTTTAGCTTCTCATTTAAGAAGGATTTTCGGTTGAGAACTGAAAGAAACTGAAAGACAGTCAGTTGCTTTTTGAATAGCAAAAAGCTGTTGGGGCAACCATCACCTGGATGATTGAGAACCTCCATCGACATTCCCCATCAGAACTTTTGGCAAGAGATAACTGGGTAATAAAAACCAGCATTAGATCACTACAATTTGGATGGTTAATGCTGTAAGTCATATCTCTGTCGAGATATCATGGAGTTACTGGAATCAACGAGCTTGATTCCAGTAACTCAATGATGCATAGTTTTTTTGCTAACAGTACAGAAGTGAATCACAGCCGCCATTTTCCAGGATTTACTTTAAATGGCCAGTTTGGTCTACAGATCTAATATTTGCTGTAATCTCCAGTCCAAATGCTTGACAGGCCAGCCCTGCTTAACCTGTTTTTGAGGTAAGTCTAACTATGCAACAGCATTGTATAAATTGCTAGTGCAGAAATGGTCTGGGAACATAAAGCTCAACCTCTCCAATTAAGGTCTGCCCATGTGATACTCACCAAAGGAATCAAGACAAGAAGATACACTCACAACATCCTCCTAGCAAGATGCTGTTTCCGTCTCGTCCATTCCTGGGGCATAGCCAAGAATAACATTACAGGTGGTCCTCGACTTACGACCACAATTGAGCCCAACGTTTCTCTTGCGAAGTGAGACAGTTCTTAAGCGAGTTTTGCCCCATTTTATCACCTTTTGCTACCGTTGCTAAGTGAATCACTGCAGTTGTTAAGTTAGTCACAAGGTTGTAAAGTGAATCTGGCTTCCCCATTGACCTTGCTTGTTGGAAGGTCGCAAAACTTGATCGCACGACCTAGGCATGCGGCAATCATCATAAATATGTGTTGGTTGCCAAGCATCCAAATTTCGATCCCATGACCATGTTGTAAGTGTGAAAATGGTCCTAACTTACTTTGTACAATGCCATTGTACTTCAGATGGTTCCTAAATGAAAGATGGTAAGTTGAGGATGACCCCAGCAAGAATTCAAATTCTCTTATTGGTTAACTCTCCAAATGGGACGACAAAAGAAGAAAGAAGAATATGCGTTCACTATCATATCCAGGGGTGGGTTCCAGCTGCTGCTACTGCTGGTTCACTCAGGACATACTACGTGTGTGTACATGCGCAGTACAAAAAATGCTTCGGCGCATGTGCAGAAGCAAAAACAGCGCCGCCAAGAGAACCAGTTCAGGGCCGTGGCAGGCCAAGTTACTACCTACTCACCTGAACCGGTCCGAACCGGGAGGAACTCACCTCTGATCATATCTACTAATTTCACAGAGAGCATGGCAAACACTCATGGCTCTGCCAAGAGAGGTTGGAGAGAAATAGAGACAGGGGCGAGGGGAGAAGCAGATCTCAGTGGGCGACTGACTGCACCAAGTGTGGGATGCATTGTTTCAATTTGGGAAGTGGGAAAATGCTTCCTCTTGGATCAAGCTTGCCTTCACACACACACACACACCCGCAGCCAAATGTCAAGCGAGGCAAATCAGAGACAGTTACTGGACGGCCAATACCCTGCGTGTGTTCTAGTCATTTACAGATATCATCAAATAAACCACGCCTATTGTATAGCATTGTACTGTTCGGTGCAAAGCTTCAACACAGTTGTCAAAACCATGAGGGTTAGAAACCGCCTTTATATGCAAGGAGAAGGAACAGGGTGGCACCTGGGGTGCAACTATATCTTAGGAAAGAGAAGGAGGACCTTAGCAACCACTTCCTAGCACCCTTCCAGCCAACCTAGCCAATGAAGAAGGCTATGCTGATTTTGATATTTTTGGAATCGGTGTCTTTTATACACTACTGGGCCTTTGGAAGAATTGTGTTCCAACATCGGACAGAACTTTAAATACTTTTGTAATTATTTCATAACATCTTTCAATTACTTGAAAGTAATTGATGAACAAAACCAAAAGAACAACAGAGGAAAAATCATACAGGCACTTTGAAACAACCTTTTGAAACCTAAATTGCAATCACATTAAACTTATTTGTAGAATATTTGTATCATTATTTAAACTTCAGTCTTTTAAAACCACAAAAGAAATGAACTATATCCTCCATATCCAGGGTCTGGATTCCAATGCTCCTCCAAAAAATCTGAATATCTCAAAAGAAAATCTATGCAGCTCCAACTTACAGAAATGCCTTACTTTCACACCCACTTATTTCTGGCTCCTTGGGTCAACTGTATAGGACTGCAAGATTAGCCATTTAAGGAAAACCATTCATGCTACCACGCATTGCTCTGCATTTAGTCAATTTCTCTCCACCACTCTCCAATGTGTACAGACACGCCAGAAAGCATGTTTTTTTTCTCCACAAACACACACACATATGCACACTTTCATACAGTGGAAGAAATTTTTTAGCTAGCAATCACATTAGCAGAAGAAAATACATCTCCTTATGAGGCCCTTTGGATGGCCAATGAAACCATGCTTGAATTAGAGAGTGAGGTCAAAATAGGGAATATACTATACAGTAGTCACATGAAATTTCAAACCTTTTCAACAATAGCAGTAGCACTTAGACTTATATACCGCTTTACAGCCCTCTCTAAATGTTTTACAGAGTTAGCATAATGCCACCCACAATTTGGGTCCTCATTTTACCCACCTCAGAAGAAAGGAAGGCTGAGTCAGCCTTGAGCTGCTTAGATTCGAACTGCCAAATTGCAGGCAGCGACAGCCAGTAGAAGTACCCACCCTGCAGTACTGCACTCTATCCACTGTGACACCACGGCTCCAACAAAATGATTGATTCAGAAATAAGACTTCTTGTGAGGAAGTATTCCCTCAAGGTGACGTACATTTTCCTATGGTAAGTAGTTCTAGCTTTAAAATCTTTCATTCCCATCGGTTACAGCTGAATTAATATCTGTTGTTTCTTACCAGCCTAATCCTTGACATTGGGACTTGTCCTACTTCAGAGGTGGGTTCCTACCAGTTCACACCTATTCAGTAGAACCGGTTCGTCAAATCTACCAACCGGTTAGAAGAGGTTCCACCAGTGGACCCAGAAAGCAGGCCACACCTACAGAAGAGGTTCCAAAATTTTTTGAAACCCACCACTGGTCCTTGGATGTGATTATTCTACACTATCATGCTCATATTTATAAAACTCAGGGCCTCTGTGAAAGGTAAGGATGACTACTGCGTTTGTGGTGCAATCAGAACATTGCGTGTGTTGAAGTTGTTTTAAACGCAAACCAAAGATGCCGTTTAAAAAACAAGTTTACCTCATATTCTTATGCATGCCAGTGCTGTGTGTGAGGTAATTTAAGGTGGTTCTGACAAGTGTTGTCAGCATCTTCATATCCGGTCACATGGACAGCAAGCCACTCCATCCGGTCACATGGGTGGCAAGCCACTCCCACAAAGGAAGCCACACCCACAGAGTAGGTTCAAACAATTTTTGAAACCCACCACTGCCCTACTTCTACAAAGATACAAATAAGCCCTAACGGTCCTCTTTGTCTTAAAAAAGATTGTCACCTTAATCTAGGTGAGTTCCCAACTCCATTCTTGGGTGCCCTTTTGCTTAACTAGTATTTATGTTGGCAGCTTCCAGGGGTGGGATTCTACCAGTTCAGACCAGTTCAGGCAAACCAGTAGCTTCAATGATTAGCTGAGAGCGAACCAGTTTGCTCCAATGATCAGGTGGGCCCACCCCCCCCGCCCAGCGCTATACTGACCAATATCTCCATCGTTTGACGCATGCACTCAGCGAACCAGTTGTTACACTGGTTGGATCCCACCACTGGCAGCATCCAACGACAACTGGAAGGTAAGCAAACCTCTGTTGTTTCACCATCTATTATATTGGAGGTGCAGCCAGATGACCATTAAGGTCTGGGCTCAAAGTGGCATTAATTGACCATTTAAAGCTGATGAAGGTGTGCTCCCTCCCTCTTCAGTCTATACTCAGCTAAATATACCCCTATTCTATTGCCCCTCTAAGACAAAACCTGGCAATGTTAGGTAAATAGTCCAGTGGTGGGTTTCAAAAATTGTTTGAACCTACTCTGTGGGTGGGGCCTCCTTTGTGGGAGTGGCTTGCCACCCATGTGACCGGATGGGAGTGGCTTGCCGCCCATGTGACCGGATATGAAGATGCCGACGACACTTGTCAGAACCACCTTAAATTACCTCACACACAGCACTGGCATGCATAGAATAGGATGTAAACTTGTTTTTTAAAAGGCATCTTTGATTTGCGTTAAAACAACTTCAACACATGCAATGTTTTGATTGCACCACAAATGCAGTAGTCATCCTTACCTTTCACAGAGGCACTGAGTTTTATAAATATGAGCATGATAGTGTAGAATAATCATATCCAAGGACCAGTGGTGGGTTTTTAAAAAGTTTTGGAACCTCTTCTGTAGTGTGGCCTGCTTTCCGGGTCCACTGGTAGAGACCTCTTCTAACCAGTTCGGTAGATTTGACGAACCGTTTCTACCGAATAGGTGCTCTGAAATAGTCTATGAGGAGAAGCCTAAAGAGGTGAAGAGAGTGCTAGGTAACTGACAGACTTCTTTCCAATCACTTAACATGCTCAAGAGAGTAAAACTGATGGAATCAACCAATCGTTTTGCTTATCTTGTGTTACAGGTGCAAAATCAAGACAGCGTCTTTTGTATTAGCCTTGTGAGATGATCCATCTAAGAAGCACCACGAGAAGCACTAGCTCATTATTATGAGGCTACATTAACAGAATCTTGCAAGACTGGAAGTATTCCTCCCTCCTTCCTTTTTACTCTCCCGAAAAGTAGGGAGGGTCCCTTTGGAATTCTTTCCCCACCTCTCCAGTATAAAATCTCATTTAGCAGACCATTGTCTAGGTTGTGGCTCTTCTTATCCACATATCATTACCTCTGGCAGTAAAAGAATAAAAATAATAATGAGTAAAATAGTAATCTGCTTCTTTGAACTCCCTTCTGCAGAGTGATTTCTACAGGAAAACAGATGCAAATGGGTTGTATATGTGCCCTGGATTTGCATACATGCTAAGATTTCAAAATCAGGAACAGGAACATTTCTGTAACCCTAAAGAAAGAGTTGCAGCAAAATAGGAAGTCGGTAGTAACAGAGGCTGAAGACATACTTGCCCTGTGAGAACGAAACTTCCCTAAGTCCAAATCAAGAAACATTCTTAGATAATTTCTGACAGCTAACTGGCTATGAAACACTTTTTGAAGCTTTCTTCAAATCAAGAAATGCATCTAACTAATAAGAGAGAGATAGCTGTGCTGACTATCAGCAAGCAAGAATGCTTATTCTTGGAAAAGCTGCGTTTTATCACTGATGTAGGTCTACGGCAGCGGATATGGCTGTATTCTGTTTCAAACCAGCAACACTAATTTAATCTAATTATTGGTGTGGTTCATACAACAACTGAGCTTAGCCTTGGGTCTGTCAAACCTTAGTAATTCTATTTCATACTACGATGATGTAAACCAAAGCTTGCATAATGCATTAAATCAGCCAGTTGGAGGGGGGTAATGCTCAGATAGTTTTGAAAGTTAGTCAATGGGCTATAAATATTAATATATTTTTAGAAATCAGAGCACACAGATAGTTGACTTTTGGCTTGTATTTCCTGCTATATTAGCACGCACATGTTTATCTTCCAAGGTTTAAATCTGTGTCAGATGGAATAAAGAAGAGAGACAAACAATAGTTTTCCTTAAAACAACAACAACAACCCTTTCCAGTTTTTCCTAAGCCGATTTAAACAACAGTTAGCATCAGTGGAAACACTGTAGCCTCCCCAGTCAATCAGGCTCAGCAACAGTTATCTCAGCCTCGGTAGCATCCCATCTTGACTATTGTTCCATGCTTTATATGGTATGGAAACTTCATTTGGTTAAAATGTAGCAGGCAGGATGGCCATTGGTGCAAGATAACGAAAGCTTTGCACTAATGAGACCAATTTAATATGCTGGCATTGGCCTTTGCAGCCCTAAGTGAACAAGAATTTATGCATCACTTTTGTCATTCTATAGAACAGTGTTTCTCAACCTTGGCGACTTTAAGTCCTGTGGACTTCAACTCCCAGAATTCCCCAGCCAGTTGTTGAAGTCCACAGGACTTAAAGTCATCAAGGCTGAGAAACACTGTTCTATAGGAACACGGTGGCTCAGTGGGCTAAGACGTCAATCAGAAAGGTCGGCAGTTCGGTGGTTCGAATCCCTTGTCCCAGCTTCTGCCAACCTAGCAGTTCGAAAAAGCATGTTAAAAAGTGCTAGTAGAAAAATAGGGACCACCTTTGGTGGGAAGGTAATAGCATTCTGTGCACCATTGTGTTTAGTCCTGCTGGCCACAGAGATGTCTTCGGACAGCGCTGGCTCTTTGGCTTTGAAACGGAGATGAGCACTGCCCCTAGAGTCAGGAATGACTAGCACATATGTGCGAGGAGAACTTTACCTTTACCTTTGTCATTCTACAATTGGTCACTTACTTAAAACCAGTGGCAGAAGTCTTTTTGAAGAACTTCCAACTTCTAGAAACTTGTTATATAACACTAACCACGACCACACTATGCGCACGCACACCATACATAGGCAAGGGTCTTTTGTGGGGCCTCAGGGAGATTTGCTTGTTCTCCACTTCCCTATTACTGAGGAGGAATAGCCTCATCTCTTTCACTGCATGGTTGAATTATTAGGATTTTAAAAAAATGCCAATTTGATTTTGTAAATTTTATTATATCCTTATGTGTTATAATTTGTATTTTTAAATACTGTAACTCACTGCAATCATTTATGGCTGAAAATGTGGAATATAATTTAAATAAATGAATCAATATTGCATGCTGAGCCAGGCTATTGGAACTGCTCAAACATTCTTCTTATTTCCTTCAATCCAGCCTTGTCCAATGCTAAAATTGCTGAGGCATTGTTAGATTTACAGTTTTGAATAAGCTTCCATTAAAGAAATCCACAGACATAGCCTAACTCTTAGCTCTTTCTTTATGCAAAACACTATCCAATCATATGTTCCACATTCATGTTGCATAAAAGTTGAATGATTTATCCATTACATTCTAATTTGTCTTCTTTTCCAAGTATTTAACCTGTCTCTAATAGCCACTGCAAGTTCTCCCTGATAGGAAGTAGGGCTAGTGTCTATTCATAAAAGTTATATAGAATCCAGAACTTTCTGGGAAATAATTTTGCTGCAGGATAGCTTTAAAACTAAAGGGCAAATTCTTGCAAAATCAAACAATTGGCAGATACAAAGTGAACAGGGTCTTTGAGCAATGCTAGGAAACCACATAGCTATTTGAGTATAGGATTGGGATCCACAGAAAGCAATGTGGGAAACCTGTAGCAATCCTAATATTAAAGGAAGTTCTTTAACGTCTGGCATATATTGCAAATACTGAGTGACAAGTGGAAAAATAACATGCTGTAGACACCTTGAAAGCAAGTTGCTACCGCTCTTCATCTGAGTTTCTCAAGGATCAGGGGACATTAGAAATGTCTAAACATGTTTGTGGTATGAGCGTATATCCTGAAGTTTTCAAAGAGATGTAAATAAGCTTGGCCTTTGTTTTCAGAGAAGTATGGAAGAAATGCCATGATGGTATTATTATACAGAAATAGCCTGATTAATATATTTAGCACGGATTCTAGATATGGTATTTGAAGGAATTCTTCATTTGTGAGTTCATCCAACCTAATGTTTTTTTCACTTTTAAAAATGGAGAAAAGAGAGAATGACAAGTTGACAGGAAGCAAAAATACTGAATAGATCCTTCAATGTTCATGGATGCCTCAAATTCTTGATAGATCTCAAAGCCTCCGGGATTTTGTCTTTAGGTCTTCTTGCTGGGAGGGAATAGATACTATATATCTTACCAACAAATGTTTTGGTAACTGCAGATGGGTAATTGGGACCATTCCCCTCAGTTACACACTGTTGCATGAGACACACTAGCTCTGAGGCACTATTCAAGGTGTTGGTTATTACTTTTTAAGGCTTACATAGCAAAAGCCCAGGATATGGCGTTCAGCCACGGTGGCGCATTGGTTAGAGTGCAGTACTGCAGGCTACATCTACTGGCTGCCGGCTGCCTGCAATTTGGCAGTTCAAATCTCACCAGGCTCAAGATTGACTCAGCCTTTCATCCTTCCAAGGTGGGTAAAATGAGGACCCAGATTGTTAGGGGCAATATGCTGATTCTGTAATCACTTAGAAAGGGCTGTAAAGCACTGTAAAGCTATATATAAGCCTAAGTGTTATTACTATTGTTATTTGAGTGATTGCCTTTGTGGGGATGTTACAGGACCCTTTCCATAAATTCTGTCATTTGTTAGATCTTAGAAACATGCTTTTTCTTATTCCCTTTGGAAAAACCCCTCATCTAATATTTGAGAGGCTCCTACCTTCTGGAAGGCTACGATGACCTGGTTCTTCCCAAGGATTGGGGATAAGTCAGGAGGATAAAAATTTGGTCAGTTTGGAGCCCAGTGGGAAGGGTGGTCCTATTTTTATTCGTATTTTTTTTAAATAGTGAGACATCTAGGACCTTTAGGTGAGATAGGCAGCCATGTAAATTCTCAAAAGTAAATAAACCTCACCTTCATAGCTGCAGAGCAGCTAACAATAATAATGAAGGTTTTCCAAGAATGAAATAGAAACTTTCACCTTCTGCAATGCTATTTATACAGTAGAAGAAACTATTCCTTTCAGGAGAACAGACAGTGGTTATGTCCATACACTCACAACTCTGATTCAACTGAGCCATGGTTTATTGAAATACAAAGGTTCCACGAAAATATTTATTTATTTATCAAATAAGTTAAGTTAAGTTTAAGTTTTAAGTTTTATTTTATTTATATGCCGCCCTATTCCCTAAAAGGGACTCAGGGCGCGAAACAACTTAACGGGAAGGGGAATATCTACAAGTACAAATATACACTTTAAATTACCAACAACCGCACCTGTCGAGAGGGGAAGGGAGCTCATCAACCTAGGCCTGCCGACACAGCCAGGTTTTAATGGCTTTTCGGAAAGCAGGGAAAGAGGTGAGGGTCCGAATCTCCGCGGGGAGTTCGTTCCAAAGGGCCAGAGCTGCAACAGAGAAGGCCCTCCCCCGGGTTGTAGCCAGATGGCATTGGCTGGTGGATGGAACCCGGAGGAGGCTGCCCATCTTACTGCAGGGTAACTACTCCAGTGGTGACACATAACAGTTCTAAATACTACTACAGGGATAGTCTGACAAACAAGCTGCTTAAAAATCTGGAAGACATGGGATTGTAACTGACACAATATTTTAACTTATAAAATGAGTAAAACAAAAAGGCTAGAATTGTAGCAGGCTGGCCAGAAAACTAAATCTTCAATCTTTTTTGTTCACTGTTGCTTCATCAACTTCTATGAGCTGGTGCTGATTTTTTTTAAAGTATTTCAAAACACAAATGGCTTTCTCTGCAATAACATGATAGAAAGTTGAATGGTACAGTAAAGCCTACCCACGCTTGAGAAGATAAATTATGTATAATTGCCATTATTGAGGATACTGCTTTGACGGGAAGTAGTGACCGGGGAAATGCACACCAAAGCAAACACTGGCTAGGGGGGGCAGCATGACATTGTTTAAAAAAACAACCAACCAACCCCACCAAAAAAATCGAACTAAATATTATAAACCGGGAAGTCCAAATGTTGACCTTGATGTACCTGGAGTAATAAAAAGCATTATCCCTGCAATATTAGTAATCAGATGTAGGATTTGGAAAAAAAAATCTGAAGAATGCGCAGTTAGAAGTTAGAAGAAGAAAGTCACGGCAAAATTATTTTACCAGCCATTCAAGAAGAAAAGAATCATCACAGAAGACATTTCACTGGGCAGGGAACAATCCCAAAAGAGACCCTAAAGTATAATTGAGAGATGAATTCTTTCATCAGCAATGTATTCTGTATTATACCTTATATTTTTCTGTAGAAAAATATTTGAGATGGAAATTTTTGAAAAAAATATATGATATTTCAAACTTCTCCCTATATACTAACAATGCAGGGTGCCAGAGACATTGTGGATATATGATGGCATGCACAATATTGATGCAAATAGTTTAGGTAATGAGCTGAAATTTTTTTAAAGATATATTTCAGTGTCAGCCTCTGTTTTGCTGCTTGCTTTTTGGCTGCCATTGAAACGGGGAGGGGGGCATGGTATTTGGGTGAGGGAAGTGTCAGTACAGGAGTGACTGTAAAAAGGGAGTTGTTCTCACCATCTACTGCGCATACTGCAGAGAAAGGAGTTGCTGCCAAGGCCAACTATCCGGCATACCAACCTGATGATGATTTTTGAAGATGTCTCCTACATGACACCTATGGGGTGTTTGGATTGGACTATGGGTTGGAGTTACCAAGGGGAGGGGGTTGGGTCACATATTGATATCTATGATTACACCGGCTTTTGCCTCAGATCTTGCTTTGCCTAACTACTATCTACTCATAAAAGTAAAAGTACTCTTAATTCTGCAAAATGGAGTTGAGTGGTTTCTTTCTTGGTTACTGAGTGAAGCAGCCCTGCTGACATTCAGCAGTATCAACTTAAAAGTTTGGTCTGGAATACATAAACACATAAGATGAGCACCTATTTCCACAAATGCTTTTGTTGAATACTTTTTATGCTACCCGTAACCCATATTAGCGGAGATGCATCTTTTCAGATGAAATGAAAAATGTATCTGTGATTCACAAGCACTCAGAAGAGGCTGGTTGGCCTTCATCAGCATTTCACTGGATTAAAAACTAGACCAGACTCTGGGCCATCAGAAATCATTTAAGACTTTTAGAGTAAGGAAGCCCAGAAAGCGCCATTTTGATTATTCAAGTAGATACATCAACGTTTACTATGCAGGCAAGAAAGGTTTCATGTGTTGAAATGATTACAATGATTGAAGAAGTATTTAAAATATTTAATTCTCTCTTATTGATGTAGATACAAGACTAATACCATGAGAACACATGGACAGGAGAGGCAGAATCCAGTAACTTCATTGCTGTGGGCCAAGGGGAAAGATGTATGAGCATCATTTGAGCTTCCTGCTTTAGGTGCCAAAATACTATGGGCTGGTTCTGATAGACCTGGTTATCTCATGTTTATGTATTGTATTTTAGCATAACTCTTGAATAAGGCTAAGTACATGACCACAAAATTATAATATTTGTTTATTACACATGACAAATGATCTCTTCACAAAGATTCCTAAGCTGCCTAGTTGGAAAAATATCTTCAAACGGGTGTCTAGAAAAATATTAAGAAGTCATTCAAAATGTCAATAAATATTAAGCCAATAGTGGTAAAATAAGAAATAATATTCCCCATAAATAAATTGACTCCACAAAATTTTGTTTTTCTCCTCTGGGGCTTATAGTAAAATAATGGAATTATTTTATTTTAGCGCCTCAAACTATAAAAAAAAGTCAGTCAGTCAGTTGGTTGGTCGATCATCTCTCTTCTCTCTCTCTCTCTCTATCATCTATCCATCCATCTATCCATCTTCTTTCTATCTATCTATCTCTATCTATCTATCTATCTGTCTGTCTCTGTCTGTCTGTCTGTCTGTCTATCTATCTATCTATCTACTATCTATCTATCTATCTATCATCTATCTATCATCCATCTATCATCTATCTATCTATCTATCTATCTATCTATCTATCATCTATCTATCTCTATCTATCTATCTATCTATCTATCTATCTATCTATCTATCTATCTATCTATCTATCTATCATTAGCTTGACTCCATAACAACTCTGGGCAGCATTCAGCATTAAAAATAGCATGGAACAATCAAATTAAAGCCTTTCTGTTTTCTATTCAATTTTCTATTTGTTGCAGCCAGTCTTTTCTCCATCAGACATTATGAAATCTTTAATTCTCATCCTTATTAAGAAGAAAATGATATTGTGGTGGTTTTTCAGTGATGTACTGGCGACTGTAAATAATATATTTATATATTTCATTACTAACTCCACTGAATGGACAAGAGTTCTGTATTTGCATTGAGACCAGAGGTTGATTCTTCTTTGGAACAGGGGCAGTTTGCAAAATGATGTATCCCCCCAAATGGATTGAAAATACCAGAAATCCAAAATCCCTAGAACAGTGTTTCTCAACCTTGGTGACTTTAGCTGGCTAGGGGATTCTGGGAGTTGAAGTCCACAGGACTTAAAGTCGCCAAGGTTGAGAAACACTGCCCTAGAAGATGGTACTGATTCTAAATAGGCAATTCATAAATTTCTAGAACATATTTTTCTCTATATCATTCTTGAGATACAATATAATATTTTCCATTTCTATGTCAGCAGTTATTAGTTAATTAGTTACTAATATCAAAGAAAGCAGTTTGATAGCAGCTTAGTGACATAATCACATTTTGTACTTGTCAAATACCTTTTGCCAATCTACCCAGAGGCTGATTTCCTTGGGTTCCATTGACCTTACTTCAAAGTAATCAGATAGAATAAGGTTGGGATTTTTTTTTTTAAAAAAAAATAATTAAAGAAGTATACTGTTAGTTACTCTATAATCCAGCTTGATAGGCCTATTTTTTTAAAAAAATACCGAATGAAAGCAATACATTCCCATTTCCCCGTTTTGGCACTGATCAGAACTAGAAATATGAAAGAAGACATAGTGATTGCATTCTTGTAACGCTAACATATCATGCTGGCATTCCATTTGAATACTTTTTGTCATCAGATTTAGTATGCCTCTTTGCAAGCCTTTTTCTCCAATAAATTATGTATTGCAGTTGCTTTTATTTATGCATTTGTTGCCATAACTACTTTTTGATTCAAGTCTAAACTAAAAGTCTAATCACTATTTATTTTATTATTTCATTTGAGATGCTTGCCGGCCCGGCCTTACTAATGTTTCCTGAGTCATTTTATAAAAGCACGCAAGGTTTCCTGTCTATCACTCTTCTACTGGATTTTATAGCGTTGTGTGTAAATTACTTGCAGATAAGTGCCTTTTGATAGGAATATTTCCAAGACGCTCACAAATAGGATGGGAGGACTAGCAGGGGGAAGAGATGAAGGTCAGGGAAGGATGAACTGTAATCTTTCCATGAAGATATTTAAGTTTTACAAATATTGGTTGTCATTGCTTTATCTCAGAATAATCTTGTTTGTGAGTTCCAAGGGAGCAGGCTCCTGGATTGGCATGCATGATAAACATTCAGATGGTAATTTAATGTGATAGAGGTTTTTTTTTTTAATCTGGTGAGGCAACCATCAAAGACGCAAAATAAAACGTAGTTAATTCTACTAAAGCACAAACGAAAAGAAAAGAAATAAGAAACAAGGCGCAAGATTAAGTCAGAGGAATTCTGCATCCCTATTACTGATTTCATTCCTAGGTTTCCTAACTATGAGGATGCTTTCAAAAAGATAGTTAAAAGGGGGGAAAGAGTGAATCCCGTCTGTATATGTCCCTGTGAGTTCTGTGGAGGGAGGGACATTAAGATCTCTTCTGACAGCATGAAGCCATGTATCTTATTCTCATCTTCTTGTTTTTGTCTCCTATCTCCTGTCATTATGTCTTCAGTTCTGTTTTTAGATTGTTGCCCTTAGCCGAGCAAGTTCAGCGAAGGTGATTTCTCTATATTGCTAAAAGCTAAAGAAAGCCTGTCCTCTCTCTCTCTCTCTCTCTTTCTCTTTTCTCAACTTTTCAAACTAGACAGAACATTTAAGAACAGAAGGCAAACAGATTGGAGTCAGGACAGGGGTGTAAAAAGAACTAGGGAGCCATTTCAAAGCAAGAAAACAAACATACCAATCATTGGGGTGGGTAGAATATCAGTTCTTACCTGCCAGTTGCAAACAAGCACTTAGATGCCAGTTCTGTAGAAGGATGTATGTTCCTGGAAGACCTCAGAAACGTAGCTTACATGACCAAGATTGAAAAGTATCCAGGCCCAGAATAGTACTGGGCAAATTTTAATCTTTCTCCTCTTTCTGCATCTACCAGGGACTGAAGTCATGCAGGAAACAGAGAAACAGAGAGCCGAAGAGGAACGTAGTTCCTGTTCTGAGAGATACCGGTCAGAAGAAAGAGGAGCTACAAATGCTCTCTTAGGTTTCACCCAGGCTTTTGTTAGAAAGACTTTTTTTTCTCCTGGTTGTTTGCCCCCACCCACAACTGTTGCTCTGTGGGAGCTAAGCTTTGGCAGTGAAGTTCTGAGATTGCATTTCCCCTCTCCTGGGCTCCTCGCAGGCTGCTCAGAGCAATGACTTTGTGGAGCTGAGCTCGCTGGTGCTATATTTATCCAGTGTTCTCAGCAAGTCGAGCCTGTCAACAGCTGAGAAGTTTGGAGCAGGCTCTGCCTAGCTCCTCAGCTGCCGAGCTATCAGTGGATATGGAGTTGTGTTGTTCAGTGGCTCACCTCAGTATAGGCAAAGGAAGCGTTTCTCACCCTCCCTAAGCATTATTTTCCTGTGGCTATAAACAATCGGCATAGATGGAGAGTTACTATGGAGCCGAGGAGAGAATGAGACATAAGAGCAGGGCCCTGTTTGTAGGCACAACTTTTCAGGCTGGAAAATCTGGAGTGTTGTAGGAAAAATAATAATAATACAGATGGCAGGTCTGGAATGTTCCTGGGATCTTGTGGATTATCAGCAAGGTAAATATTTTAGACAGGGATAGGAATAGCAATAGCAGTTAGACTTATATACCGCTTCATAGGGCTTTCAGCCCTCTCTAAGCGGTTTACAGAGTCAGCATATTGCCCCCAACAACAATCCGGGTCCTCATTTTACCCACCTCGGAAGGATGGAAGGCTGAGTCAACCCTGAGCCGGTGAGATTTGAACAGCCGAACTGCAGAACTGCAGCCAGCTGAAGTAGCCTGCAGTGCTGTATTTAGCAATAGCAATAGCAGACTTATATACCGCTTCATAGGGCTTTCAGCCCTCTCTAAGCGGTTTACAGAGTCAGCATATTGCCCCCAACAATCCGGGTTCTCATTTTACCCACTGAAGGATGGAAGGCTGAGTCAACCCTGAGCCGGTGAGATTTGAACAGCCGAACTGCAGAACTGCAGCCAGCTGAAGTAGCCTGCAGTGCTGCATTTAACCACTGCGCCACCTCGGGATGCGGTGGCTCAGTGGCTAACACACTGAGCTTGTTGATCAGAAAGGTCGGCAGTTCGGCAGTTCGAATCCCTAGCGCCACATAACAGAGTGCGCTCCCATTACTTGTCTTAGCTTTTGCCAATCTAGCAGTTCGAAAGCATGTAAAAATGCAAGTAGAAAATAGGGACCACTTTGATAAAAAGGTAAGAGCGTTCCGTACACCTTTGGCATTTAGTCATGCTGGCCACGTGACCACAGAGATGTCTTCGGACAGCGCTGGCTCTTCGGCTTTGAAATGGAGATGAGCACTACCCCCTAGAGTCGGGAATGACTAGAACATATGTGCGAGGGGAACCTTTACCTAAATATGTTAGGGCTTATATTGTATTTTCCCTGTATTTCTTCTTTCCAATTAGCAGAAAACTTGGCTACCAATTTTCAGCATTCAAACTCAGAGATGTGGTCAAGAGGGGATCTAAAATTCCCATAAAAAGGAACTTGAAGGTTGCATGCATCTCTAACGACCATTAGTTGACCATTTCCCCCATAGGCAACATCATTTGACATTCAAGTTATTTGATCAATATTACTTTCTCTCCCAATTCTGTGCTGCCAAAATCTAGTCTGCAGATTTCGAGAGTTGGAGTTTGTTTGTTTATTATATTTATATGCCGCCCTTTTCCCCCAGAGGGGACTCAGGGCGGCTCACAACTCAAACCAGGGAAGGGGGATATAGACAAAAAATTAAAAATTAAAAAACGAAACATAACAATGCATAATTTAAAACACACAGCAGTCATACCATTCGAGACGGGGGCAACAGCTCTTTAGCCCCAGGCCTGTCGGAACAGCCAGGTTTTAAGGGCTTTGCGGAAGGCCTGGAGGGTGGTGAGGGTTCAAATCTCCACGGGGAGTTCGTTCCAGAGGGTCGGAGCAGCCACAGAGAAGGCTCTCCTCCAGGTAGTCGCCAGTCAGCACTGGCCGGCAGATGGAATTCGGAGGAGGCCTAATCTGTGGGATCTAATTGGTCTAGTGGAGGTAATTGGAGTTGGATGATTAAGGATAAGAATAATTCCCTTTCTGACTTGCACTTTAATCAACAAAACAAATGACTGGATTTCGTTCAATATTCCAAAAAGGAACAACCATCCATTTAGACATTGTCATATTTATTTCTACTTTAATTGAAATGTAAACAAAAAAAATCAGAAAAGAGAATTATCTTTGAAAGGTCAGTGGTATTTACTAGGAGAAAATGTGACACATAAAGAGCATGTTTAAATAAATTTGCCTTGTTATGAAGCAAATAAAATTGGTGCATTACATGTTAACCAGGCATCTGTGAGGTAGCTTGGCATTTTAGCAGATCATTTACATAATCAGCTACTATGACAAACCAATCTTAAACAGCTTCTATGAAAAACTAATCTGTGAATCAGCTTCAGTCGTGATTTGTTTTCACATTATAGGTGAGAAGTGGGTCAAAGTCAATTCAAGAAAAAGTAGAAATCTTAACAGGAACAATTGATTTGATTTGCTTTCAATCTGGGATTAATGATTATGTGGAACAACAAGACATTATCTTAGTTTACTAAAGGCAAATGTGCGCTGAATGGCTTATAACCCTCAGCATCAGAATTAAAATAACTGTAGTTTAATGTAATCACAATTGACTGGCATTGTGCATTATATTAATATACAAATTTGGTTGCCCTCCAGATTGGTGAACACTCACTTCCAGAATTCCCGGTCAGCATAGCGATGACTTACAATTCTGGGATAGATCTCCATCTGGGCAGCATTTAGATTGGTGAAAGCCAAACAAACTGCCTAATAATATGGCATAATGTGTGAATCCAGAATATCTTTAACGTGCCTATCCAATTTTCAAGCCTAAATCACATCCGGAAATCGTGGTAATCCCATGGTGAGAAAAACTGTTGTGGCTTGTGTAACTACAGATAAAAGGTCAAATTGAATCTAAAACATATTGCAGGGGAAAACTTAATTACTCCCAGATACTCAGCTCTATTTCTTTGACCAAACTGGAGCTTCCTAGAATATGTAAAAAGAATAAAATGTAATGACAAACATTCTCTGCTTTTATTACTAGAAGACTAAGAAGAAATATATCAATAAAAGCTGGCAATTCGTGAAAGTGAACAAAAGCAGAATGATATATTTGCTAACATGCTCAGTTTTTAAGTCTTTAGAAGCCAATTGAAAAAGAATCAACATAATTGGACTGAGGCCATGGTGCATATTGTTTCTGGATGAATGACTTCTGACTTCCTCCTTACAAGGAAGTACATTTGGTTTTTTTATCTGTTCAAAAACATTCTTAGGACAGTATGTTTTGAGGAAATATAGACTTCACTGATTTTGCTGATGGCGTGATGGCTAAGACTCAAATTGAAAATTTTCGCATATCTATGTGGCCACCAAACTAATGACTCAAGTGCAAATTGCAAGATTTACTTAGACAGAAGACATGAAGATAGATATGTTGAACTGGG
Organism: Thamnophis elegans; assembly: GCF_009769535.1. Lineage (NCBI taxonomy): Eukaryota > Metazoa > Chordata > Lepidosauria > Squamata > Natricidae > Thamnophis > Thamnophis elegans. The sequence continues at coordinate 15,046,188 of NC_045544.1, forward strand.
AACACATAAGGAATTTTGAGAGCATGTAGTGGGGGATTTCACAAAATGGCTGCCACAATGGGCATGGCCTATCACAAAATACGCAGTTACCAGATAGCCAGATAAGTGCCACAGGATGTTATCTACCTCTCAGATAAATTTTTGTAGCGTCCAAAGACATAGAGGCTAATGTTTGTTTTGCAATTTGCCAGCCTTCTATTTTATTGTATTTGTTTTTTTTATTAAAAGAATCTGGAGGGTTATAAGTAAGCTGTCTGAGTGGAATACTAAGTATCACCGACAAATGCGCGCTCGACAAAAGCACGCCAACGAAACCGCGGTGAGAAACTGCGAGTTTGAAATTGCGCCGACAAATGAGCGCATAAGCACGCCAACAACAGCGCGCCAACAAAGCGCACCTTCAACGAACAAGTAATAACAACCGAATAACCCTAACCCTAAACCTAAGCCTAAGCCTAACCCTAAACCTAACACTAAACAGAACCCTAAACAGAACCCTGAACCTAACCCTTACCTTAAGTGAAATCGCGGTTTTGTGGGCACGTTGTTGTGGACGTGTGTATAACGTTGCGGTTTTTTTCGCCGTGGTTTCGTCAGTGCGCTTTTGACGTGCGCGCATTTGCGCGAATATACGTCTGGATTATGCGCGCATTTGCGCGAATATACGTCTGGATTATGAAATGGATTTCTGTCCTTGCTATTTACACCAGGTCAATATGTCTGGTGTGCTGCTGTTCTTTTGATTCTGAATTCAGGTGGACTCTTCAGCCTGCATCATGATTGTTCTTTAGTTATATTCTGGTTTTGGCCAGAACTTGCACTGTGGTCCCTTGATTCCAAGTCTTCTGTGCAGCACTTCTGTCCGTTGATAGATGGATTGATCGATTGGATTTGTAAGATCACCTAACTGTAAAACTCAAGATTCTGTACAGGACAAGTTAAAACCACAATACAACAATAAATAAAAAGCAAGTAGCAAACCATAATCAAGAGTTGCAAAAATTACAGCAGTTGTAGCATACCACAAAACTCCAGGGCCCAGTGAACGAACAAGGTCTTTATGGCCTCCTCAGGGGCTACAGGATTCTTTACTCCCTGTTGCTGATCTCAGACCAGGGGTGGGTTCCTGCCAGTTCTAACCTCTTCTATAGAAGAGGTTCCACAAATCTACAGTGCCGTTTAGAACCGGTTCCAGCTCCCTCTCACCACCCTTCCGGACATCATTAAGATGAAGAGCGAGAGGAGGAATTCTGGGAGTTGAAGTCCACAAGTCTTAAAGCTCTCAAGTTTGAATACCCCTGGGTTTTTTTTATAAAGGGTTAGGGGTGCAAGGGTCTTGCAACTTGACAGCTTTAAGACTTGCGTGCTTCAAATGCCAGAGTTTCTGAGCCAACATTTGGTTGCTAAGCAAGAGCGTTGTTAAGTGAGTTTCACCACATTTTACAAGTTGGCCACACCCATCCAGTCACATGACTGCCAAGCCACTCCCACTCAGTCACATGGCTGGCAAGCCACTCCCACCCAGTCACATGGCCGGCAAGCCACTCCCACCCAGGCACATGGCCAGCAAGCCACTCCCACAAAGCAGGCCACACCTACAGAAGAGGTTCTAAAAAATTTTGAAACCCACCACTGTCTCAGACCATTGTCTATAGAGCAGCCCTAATAGTCCCTTCTGCCTGGAGAGGTCTCCTGAAAAGGTACAGCTAGGCTAAAGACTAGAGGCCTTCTAATCCTTATCCAATCTGAAATCGCATTCGTTTTTCTTTATCTTTTGGAAAGAGATTGTTACTTCCATCCTCCGTGGAATAAAGAAGCAGCTCTGACCACATACTGTTCTGCTTGGCCTCTTCACCGTATTCAACAGGCTGCAAGACACCGCTGTCTTATTCTGGAGCAGAGACCTTTTATGGGCCCTTCTAAGTAAATATTTTGGGGATTGATGTTTTAGATATAGTTCGAATGAGATCAGTGGAAGTAAATTGTTTGTTGTCTCTGTACATTATGTCCAAAGGCAAGTTCTTAACTTCCCTGTCCCACTTTCATGCTGCTCTCTCATCCAAGGACTAGCCTAGTATATTTCTGCTTAGCTTTTTGAGAACCGGAAAAAGTCAGTTGATACTATGTTCTACAACTGATAAATAAAAGTTAAGGTCACTCTAAATATGCTGCCTGATGTACAAAAGCTTAGTACTACAAACCAGACTGGCTTGTGGCTCTCCATAAATTGCTGGAACCCATTTGCAATGATATCAAACCCACTAAAACTAAAAGACAGAGATTATATACATGACTCTCCGATAACAAGATCTCCACAGCTTCCCCTCTCCTGTTTCAAGATCAGATAATTGGGATTATCTGAAAAGAATCACCCTGATTCCATGCTTACTTTTGGAACTCATTCACTATTCTTATTCCTAATCTATAAATACGTACACCCTGGTTATGACATTGGTATCTTGACATCCGCTTACCGAACTGAATTGTTCAGAAGCAATGCAGCCATGCAAGGATAACATTCTCAGGGGCTAAAGGAAGACTAGCCTTCAAATGGCTCTCGATAATAGAATTCCTTCTATGCATGTAGCTGTTTTCTTGCTTAGAAACAGAAATGTTTCAAAACCCAAGTTAATTAGCAGTTTATATCAAAATCAATCAGACCATTCCTTATGTTGATTGGCTTAGCTATCACAGACTATTACCATCTTTCTCAAGTGATGCATCAAAGCAGTACAGAAATATATATCATCTCCAAAATCCACCTTGTAGGGTAGATGGAACAAAAATTTAATAAACAAACAAATAAATAAAATAAGTATCTTCTGAGTTCAGCAGTATTTACTCCAAATAATAATGTTTAGAATTGTAGTCAACAACAGCATTCTCTTTTTCTCTCCTTCAGAAATGAATGCAATAAATGGGTGGGGGCAGGGAGTATGATAGCATGTAAGGCAGTGGTTTACACTACCCAATTTCCAATATGTTGCCCAAAAACACAGCAACCTTGCTATAATTTCAATCATATCCCACTTACTTCACTAGGATGGTTAACACACAGTTTAGGCTGTATCCACTCCCTGAATTCCATAGAATTTATTGCAGAGTATATACATGCATAAGATAGCACTATCAACCTCTCTGAATGAAACATTGGTGTGAGGCTTTAGTTAGATCATGTCCTGCCTTTATTCAGGCATAATTCCTTTCACTGTTGCAAATAATCAGAAATGGGTAAGTGGTTAGGGCCTAATTTCTGCAATGTTTCCTGTGGAGCAACACAGGAAACTTGTGACCCAATGAGTAAGATAATGTGAAAAGTGTAAAGGAAATCTGATGGCTGCAAACTGTTCTTAACCTGACCCTATCATTAAACACCATGTTTTAATCATCTTAATTCTGAAATCAGATTGTTCCAGAGAAAGATGTTAAGACGCTGATATTCTTAAGCAACACTAGGCATCCACCTAATCAAGTGAAAATGCATGAAGGCACCATCTGTCAGCCTCTGCTTTGCTGCTGCTTCGGCTGCCATGAAACGGGGAGGGAGGGCATGGTATTTGGGAGGGGATACTAATTGTGCTGGAGGAAGATTCTGGAGTTCTGCTGCCTGTCGGACTACGCATGCGGAGGAGGTTCCCGCCAAGGCTAACGGCACCGACATTCCATCTTGGTGATGCCTTTCGAAGTTATCTCACACCTGACACTTAGGAGAATTATGATTGGACTGTAACTGGGATGCCAAGGGGTGGGGAATGGGTTATTTTATATATCAATCGCTTTCGCGCCTAAATAATCAGTCTTCGCTTTGCTACGCCTCTAATCATTTATAATTAGTAAAATACACTTGATTTCTACCTATGGAGTCTCGTGGTCTTCTTTCCTAATTACTCAATGAAGAGGTGCTGACACCATCTATCCGTCCCTCTTAGGGAAATAGGAACCAGAAAGCATAACAAGGAATATCTGGTACAATACTGAAATTATTATAACAAGGTAACGGTGGGATTCATTTCTAAATTATCTGAACAATATTTTTTTCTTGCAAAATGTAAACAGGTTTCTAAAGAAATTGTCATATCATATCTTTAAGTAGCTATATGCATATGTTAACCCTCACAATTCTTTTCAATATTAAAAAAATACACGATAGATATAAGAAAAACAGAGCCATTTCAGATGGAAACTAAATCTCTACATCTGGAATTCCTACTCTCTGATAAAATTCTACTTTTTCTAAAGCAGAACAACTGCACGGTGAAAATCTTATCTGGAAGTATATGAAGGGGTTACTACTGGTACAGTAATAAACCTTTGTATAAAAAGACAATGGGCGTATAGAAAGAATGATATACATTAATTTACTCATTTAGGGTATTCTTAATTCAGAATGTTCTTTGCAGCAAAGATTCTGCAAATAAATAAATAAATAAATTACGGTAATAAAACCAAGAATTCCCAGAATTCCAGAGCCCAGGGTTGCTGGATAGTGAGATGTGTGGTGTATACATTTAATAAGTAAATAAATTCTATCTCTAAGATCCACTTTTATCAAGTGTTTGGAGTAACACGGAGCCGTAATATTTCAACACTTCCTGTGTTACAGCTTTGAATATAGAATTGATTTCACTGCAATCCTTCCTTCCTAGCAGTGTTCCTACTAAACATAGCTGAATGCACTGTAAAACAGATAGTAGTAAAGGAAACAGGGTGGATTAATGTACTATTCTAGGCATGTTTACCCAGAGGTTAGTTCCATGGAGATCCATGGATCTTGTTTCCATGTAAGTATGCTTTGAATGTCAACCAAAACAAGTTTTCCACATAGCATTGATTTTTTTTTTTGTCTGAAACATTTATCTAGCCTGCTATTCAAACAGACATGGGCTATTAAAACAAAAATGTACTTCCTAACAAATTTGAGAATATCATTTAGTATATTGGATGAAGGAGGGTTAAGTTCCATAAATATTTGTTAAAGGTCCAATCAGTTAATGAACCACTTAAAATCTGAAGACACTGCAAACGGAAATGTTCCGGATTGCTTCTTTCTCTATCTGAATCACAAGGGATCAATTTGAACTAAAATGTTGAAATGCATTTATTATTGCCATTGCAATCATTATATAATAAAGAGATACACCAATTCTTTGTAGAACTATGATCATGTGAGTTGTCACTTGACACTAAAAATATATATTATTTTTTGCAGAATTCTAACTTGGCCTTTCACTTCTATATTAGCATGGATTAATGTGCACATTCTAAATTATATTTATCTGAATCATGTTAACTTTTATTTTAAAATTTATTTGGGAAAGATCAGAGGAAACCAGTAGTATAGTTGCTTGACTGATTTGAAGGCACACACACACACACCCCTCAAAAAAAAACCCTCTATTTCTTGCATATGCCAGCATGTTATGTGCTATTTGCATGTTTTTTTTTGACTACCTAGAATAGTCCCTGCAGTTTTCTGGGCAAGATTTCAGACATGGTTTTTCACTGCCCGCTTCCTAGCCATGAGAGACATTTACTGGCCCAAGAACACCCAGCTGGCTTTGTGCCTAAGGCATAAGTAGAACTCATGGTCTTCTGCTTTCTTGCCTGATGCCTTAACCACTACCCCAAACTGGCTGTACATATACACAGCATGCTATCACTTAAGCATCAGATTTCCATTGTTAAACTTACTTTTATGTTTTTCTTAACATTTCCCACTGTCACTTTCATAAAACAAAGTAGGCAGAAGTATACCCTTGTGTATAGTCATTGTAGTTCTGATCAACCTTAATCCCTAGCAACAGACAATATATTGAACAATGTAGTTGTTCTATTAGCACTTGTAAACCTTAAAATACCTTCATTTTCCAAGTTTTAGCCAACTTTCTTCCAAGAAAGGGCAATGAAGGTCACAGTCATATAAATAAGCAACGGTGGTAAGGCAAGCCTCACCCCTTTCATATACGCACTGTGATGTTGCATTTATGCTGATTTTATTCTTCCAACAAAGGCATCAAGAGCCTGCAGATGCCGTTGCTACCAAGGTTCTCAACTTCATGTATTCCATCTAGTGCAGAGGTGGGATTCAAAATTTTTTACTACTGGTTCTGTGGGCGTGGCTTGGTGGGCATGACATGGCATGGCTTGGTAGGTGTGGCTTGGTGGGCGTGGCAGGGGAAGATTACTGCAAAATCCCCATTTCTTCCTGATCAGCTGGGACTTGGGAGGCAGAGAATAGATGGGGGGCGGGGCCAGTCAGAGGTGGTATTTACCGGTTCTCAAACGATTCAAAATTTCTTCTACTGGTTCTCCAGAACTGGTCAGAACCTGCTGAATGCCACCTCTAGTGCGGTGTTTTTCACACTTGGTAAATTTTAAGATAAGTAGACTTCAGTTCTCAGAATTCTTGAACCAGCATGATGGAATTCTGTAAAATGGATTGGTCCAAATAGCAGAGATATGCAGGGGTGGGTTTCGACCGGTTCGCACCGGTCCCTGCGATCCAGTTGGTCGCCGACCCCGGAAGTAAGTAACTTCCGGGAACGGCGAAGCCCCCCCCGCGCTCACGCGCCCTGCACACCCGCGCCCGCTCCTTACCCGTTTTTTACGAATTCTGCGCTTCTACGCATGCGCAGAACGCATACAGTGCCTGCGCGATCCTCCAGGAGCAGCTGGAGCATCGCGTAGACGCTAGTACGCATGCGTGTGCCGCGTGCGTGCACGAGGACGCCGCGTGCGTGCGCGAGGACGCCGCCGGCCTCGTTCCAACCGAACCGGTTGGAACGGGGCGAGAAACCCACCCCTGGAGATATGTGATCGTGATGGGAGGCGGTGGACCAGAGGTGGGTTCCTACCAGTTCGCACCTATTCAGTAGAACCGGTTCGTCAAATCTGCCGAACAGGTTAGAAGAGGTTCCACCAGTGGACCCGGAAAGCAGGCCACACCTACAGAAGAGGTTCCAAAATTTTTTGAAACCACCACTGACACACACCACGCACGCGCACACACACACACAGAGACAGACAGACAGACTGACACAGAGAGAGAAAGAGAAAGAAAGGAAGAAATAAAGAAAGAAAGAAAAAAAAGAAAAAGAGTGAGAGAGATGAAAGAAAAAAGAAAAAAGGACAAAGAGACAAAGAAGAGAGAGAGAGAGAGAAAGAGAGAAAGAGAGAGAGAGAAAACACATGGCCGGCAAGCCACTCCCACCAGGTCACATGGCCGGCAAGCCACTCCCACAAAGGAGGCCACACCCACAGAGTAGGTTCCAAAATTTTTTGAAACCCACCACTGGGGTGGACTGATGAAGCAGCAGAGAAGCTTCATGGTATAGCCCCCTCATCATTTATTATCTGGGCTGCTGTTAAACTGGTTTAATATTCGTTCAGAAGAGTTTTAAACCTATGTTCAACCACATCACTATGCAGCTCCTTTTTCATTACCAGTCATCTGTCAGTTGAGTTCCTTTTGAGTGTACTTCTGCAGAAGTCGGGCAAGAGTTTAGCAATCTATCTAGTAGTGTCAAAATTTGCTTTCAAACCCCAATCTCCCACTCTCTAAAGAAAATGATAGGTGGTTGCTTTCTCTCCAATTGGAAGCAATTGGTGACAAATTTATTTGATTAATAAAATGGGAAGAAAACACCCATTCTTTTACGTTCTGTTCTCTAAGCACATTGACCCCCCAAAAAGGCAGGGTAGGAATCAGCACAGGGGACAGTACATTTTAAGTTGGTCTATTTTTTTCTGCTAGCTCAAGAGCTAATAGATCGTGGCTAAGAAAGACCCGAGGAAACCCTTACAAGTTGGATTGATTTCTCTTGCTGTCTCTGGGGAGGGACTGTGATTGCTTTACAAGGGTTATTCATAAAGACACATTGTTCGTATTACTATATGCAAAATCATGAACCCAGATTTACAAATTGGAATGGCTAGTTCCGCACCCTTCTAAGCTAAAACAAAACAAATATATGGCTCCTTAAAATCTGTGAACTCTGTCATTGTACTCCACTTCTGCCGGTATTAAATCTGTAACTATTTCAGAGACAAAAATGTTCAACGCAATGTTTTCAGGAAAATGTAAGAGTTTTGGCTAGTTTGGTAGTAAATGGCCTATTTGTATAGAACAGCTTAAATACAGGCTTTTTATGAGTGTGAACTCTTAAAATTTCTTCTACTTCTTTACCATTACAAGAAAACACACTTCTTTTAATGGATAGTTTGCTTCAGTTCTTTTAATTGGCTGACAGCCTGGCACATACCACAAAGAGATGATACGTTGAAGGGTCAATCCTATTTTGAGTACTCATTAGCTTCGCTGCCAAACATGTGAGTAAAATAGCCTGCTCCAGAGTGAGGATCTAGCCTGTTCTTACCAACTGATCTAATTTCTAAAAGCCACCAGGAATCTGCTCTAGTTTCTCTACCAGTCTTGCCCATAATTACTCCTGGAAAGTGAATCCTAGAAGAGAATTGTAAGAGAGAGAGAGAGAGAGAGAAGAGAGAGAGAGAGAGAGAGAGAGAGAGAGACACAGAGAGAGACAGAGAGACAAGAGAGACAGAGAGACAGAGACAGAGAGTAAGAGAAGAGAAAGAAAGAGATGGAGAGAGAGAGATAAGAGAGAGAGTAAGAGAGAGAGTCAGAGAGAGAAAGAAAGAGAGGGAGAGAGAAAGAGAGAGAGATAGTAGAGAGAGAGAGAGAGAAGAGAGAGAGAGAGAGTGTGAGAGAGAGTAGAGAGAGAGAAAGAGAGAGAGTAAGATAGATAGAGAAGAGAAGGGGGAGAAGAGAGAAAGAGGGAGAGAGAAAGAGAGCGAAAGAGAGAGAGTAGAGAGATAGAGAAAGGAAGAGAGTAAGAGAGAGATAAGAGAGAAGAAAGAGAGAGTAGAAGAGAAGAAGAGAAGAGAGAGAGAGAGAGTGAGAGAGATAGAGAGAGAGAAAGAGAGAGAGAGTAAGATAGATAGAGAAAGAGAGAGGGGGGAGAAAGAGAGAAAGAGGGAGAGAGAAAGAGAGCGAAAGAGAGAGAGTAAGAGAGAGAGAGAGAGAGAAGGAGAGAGGAAGAAGAGAAGAGAGAAGAGAGAGAGAATGGACCAAAGGAGTGTCAAATTTTGATAGAAAAACTAGGAAAAACACAGGAAAATATTGTGACAAAGATAAATATCAATGGAGAGTTTATGGGTGTTTTCTGTCAGTGAGCTTTTAGTGCTACCGCTGTTCTGGTATATTTCCACTGATGGTTCGGTTTAAGTATATCAATCCTTTTTCAGTAATTTCTGTCTGCCCAACTCTAAGCCAGAGGTGTTCACCTTGGCAGCTTTAAGACTCTGGATTTCAACTTCAGAATTCCTCAGCCAGTATGGCTGACTGACGAATTCTGAGAGTTGAAATCCACAAGTTTTAAAATTGCCAAGATTGGACATCCCTGCTGTAAGCTGCTGCATTCCATTTCACTATGTTTTTTTGTTTATGTTTAAATAAGCAACAATTGGCTAGCAGCCTTGTTCCCAATTTAAGATAGAATTGAGTAGTCTGGATTTTTCTTGTCAGTTTCGCAATCTCCCTAGGAAGTTTGCTTTATTCTATGAATTTCAATCTGAAGTTTGAAATCAACAGTTGGAAAATTCTGGAGTTCATTATATCTTCAGTGTAACCAAACGCTCCTTTTAAATCACTGTGTTATTTCCTCAAATTGGAAATGTGGTAGCTGAACTTTATATGACAGTCAACATCGCTTCCTTGCCTTCTTTTGCAATTGCATTATTAAAAACAAATTTTGCCTCTAATAATCAGTTTATACAATTGCTGAAGTAGTAGCACCATTATTCAGGTTTTATTGCATGGGGGAAAAACTCTGACTGACCTTGGTATCCTTGTCTGTAATCAATACCTAAGGGCTACCTCGCTATTTGGAAATTTCAAATTTTTCAGACTTGAACATTCTGATTCTACAAAAAACCACCCTACTTGGAACAGCTTATATCCTCCGACGTTACCTTAACAGTTCCTAGGTCCTTGGTTAGGACTCGAGCTGTTGAGCTACCAACCAGCCCCAAAGGCTGTGAATTTCACCAAAGATTTACATAATAATAATAAATATAATATAATAATAATAAATAACAACAACAACAACAACACCAACAACACAACTCCGCCATTGCCGGTCCAACTCCGCCATTGCCGGTCCCAAGCCCGGATGAGAAAGGAGGAAGGTTGGGATCAGGTTGGCATCTGGTCCCGTAAAAAAAACCCCCGCCAACCCATACAATATGGTGAAAAAACAAATAAAATTCCATACCGCATCGGTCGTCGCGCGGGTTAACAAAGGCCGCGGCGGATGTTGGGGTCCCTGGACATCCGTCGACAAGTGGGCTACAAGTGGACCAGCCAACAAACGACAAAAATATAGTGCAGATGAAAACCGTGCCATAATGACCTGTTACTACAACTCAGAGCCAGAAAAAAGAGGCTATTTAAAGTGAATGTATGAATTATGGAAACAACAATATCCAGATTCAAATGTTAGTGAACAACGACTAGCAGATCAAAGGCGATTTATTATACGGAATAAAGTGTTTAGTGAAGTTGAACATGAGGAAATTCAGGCAAATTGCAAAACCCAAAAAACAATATCACAAGCGGAAATACTGATATTCAAGACACAACTAAAGACATTATAGTAGAACTCCCAGAAGAAGCTCTTGGGAGGAAATAACATCACCACCACTAGAACCAGTTATCACTGAACCAACTGATGAACTAACTCAAAACAAAAGAATTGAAGGATAAGATCATGGAGCATTTTCTGCTTAATGAGGAAAGGCAACGTTTACCATCACTAAAAACTGTGCCTAAGAAAATTTTGGCCCCTATCATGAAAATGGTTAATGCAGTGTTTTCAACAATTGAACCGGGATCCATCTTGGAAACAAACCAGTTAATGTACAGCGCAGCTGTAATAGTCACTAATGAACTAGGCATTAAAATTAAAGTACCTAGTCACACAACAGAAAAAGCATCAAAGCCAAAGTGGAAAATCCGTTTAGAACAAAAAATCAAAAATTAAGGGCAGATGCTAGTAACTTAAAGAACATGCATGCAACCGGCTTAAAAACAACAAATCATAGATTGGCTAATCAGGAGATATAGATTGGATACAAGAACATCAATGAAGCTGTAGAGATTGTAAACAGCAGATAACAGCAACCTAGAAAAAGTGAAAGATATGAGGCACGAATCATCCAATATAAACAAAATCAGCAATTTCGATCAGACCAACGGCGTTTTTATCAAAGTCTTAATGTGAATGGTGACACCAAAAGTGAAAAACCAGAAAAACAGGCCACAGTTGAATTCTGGAAAGAATTGTGGGAAAATGCAAAGGACTACAACAGGAAGCAAAGTGGATACATGACTTTGAGAAAGCATTGGCAACAAACAAATGCAAGTATTAGAAATAACAACTGAGATGGTCAAAAATCGAGTTAAAAAGGTAAAGAATTGGACATCACCTGGAAAGGACCAATACATGGTTTCTGGCTCAAATATCTGACCAGTTACATGCAATATTGGCCAGGCAACTGAATGAAATTTTACAAAAGGGCCAAATTGATGAATGGTTGACAACTGGAAAAACATACTTGATTCAGAAAGATGCAACTAAAGGAACAACACCTGAAAACTACAGACCAATAACATGCTTGCCAACACCCTTCAAATTACTCACAGGCATTATTGCAGATAACATGATGGATTATTTGGAAACAACAACATCTTGCCAGTAGAGCAAAAAGGCAACAAAAGAAGGAGCAGGGGCACAAAAGATCAGCTTCTAATTGATAAAATGATATTAGAAAATTGCAAGAACAGAAAAACGAACTTGAATATGGTCTGGATTGATTACAAAAAGGCATTTGACTCACTGCCACATAGTTGGATCATAAAATGCTTAGAAACAACTGGCATTAGCAAAATATTACATCCTTTACTGAAAAGGCGATGAAACAATGGAGAACTGAGTTGGCAGTAGGGAATGAGATCTACGGAATGGTTAATATCAAGCGAGGAATTTTCCAGGGTGATTCACTTTCACCGCTTCTCTTCATCATCGCAATGATCCCACATCAGTAATCTTAAAAAAATGAAATTAGGCTACCAACAGCCAAAAAGCTGAAAAAATTTCACATTTACTATATATGATGATTTGAAACTCTATGGAAAGTCAGAAATAGAAATCCAATCATTGACAAACAGTCCGAATATTCAGCACCGATATTTCAATGCAGTTTGGCATGGAAAATGCGCCACTGTATCCATAAAAAGGGGCAAAATCACTGCATGTGAGGGAATTGAAATGCCCAATGGCCAATTAATTAAATGCAATGAAAATGAAGCCTACAAATACTTAGGCATTCTGCAGTTGGATAACATCAAGCATGGAGAAGTAAAACTATTGTCAGGCGAGAGTACACCAACAGAGTTAGGAAAATTTTAAAATCTAAATTGAATGGTGGAAATACAATCAAGGCCATAAATACCTGGGCAATACCAGTTATAAGATACACAGCTGGTATAGTTAACTGGACACAAGCTGATTTGGACCTTTTGGACCGAAAAACCAGGAAACTAATGACAATGCACTACAGTTTACATCCACGTGGTGATACTGATAGACTGTACCTGCCCCGAAAATCAGGTGGCAGAGGATTATTACAAGTGAAGCAAACGTTGAAGAAGAAAACATGGATTGGCTGATTATTTAAAAGAAAGTCAAGAACATCTATTAATCGAAGTAAAGAACAAAAATCTACTGAAGGCCCAACAGACGAAACAAGAATACGAAAATATGTGATAAAATCAAGAATGGAGAGTTGGCAGAACAAAGCACTGCATGGCCAATTTCTGGAAAAAATAAAAGATAAAGTGGACAGTGAACAAACTTGGTTATGGTTAACAACAGGTACATTAAAGAAAGAAACAGAGTCACTAATCCTGGCTGCGCAAGAACAGCTATCCGCACACAATGCCATTAAGGCCAAAATCGAAAATCTCTGATGATGCCAAATGCAGACTTTGCAAAGAAGCTGATGAAACTGTTGATCACATACTCAGCTGCTGTAAAAAAATCGCGCAGACTGATTATAAATTGCGGCACAATTCAGTAGCACAAATGATCCTTGGAATTTGTGCAAAAATTATTATTAAAACAGCAACAAACTGGTGGGAACATCAGCCTGAAAAAGTCACCGAAAATCAGATGGTCAAGATCTTGTGGGATTTCCGTATACAAACCGACAAAATACTCATGCATAATACAACCAGACATCACACTGGTTGAGAAAATAAGGTCACAATCATAGACATCGCAATACCAGGTGATAGCAGGGTTGCCGAGGAAGGAACATGAAAAAATCGCAAGATACCAGGACTTAAAAATCGAAATTCAACAACTATGGCACCAAACCAGCAGTGATAATTCCAGGTGGTAATTGGCACCCTGGGTGCTATTCCAAAAGCACTGGAATTACATTAAAACAGTTAAAAATTGACAAAATCAACATCAGTCAAATGCAAAAAGCCGCACTGCTTGGATCTGCACGCATATTACGAAAATACGTTACAACGTCCTAGGCCCCTGGGTGGGGCCCGACTAGTAACCAATGCCAAATCCGGCGAAACAACTGGCCGCTGTGACACAATTGATATATAATAATACAATTGATAATAATAATAATAATAATAATAATAATTCCATTGGAATTTGTGCAAAAATTATAATATTAAAACAGCAAAAAACTGGTGGGAACATCAGCCTGAAAAAGTCACCGAGGGTCAGATGGTCAAGATCTTGTGGGATTTTCGCATACAAACAGACAAAATACTGGCGCATAATACACCAGACATCACATTGGTTGAGAAAAATAAGGTCACAATCATAGACATCGCAATACCAGGTGATAGCAGGGTCGCCGAGAAGGAACATGAAAAAATCGCAAGATACCAGGACTTAAAAATTGAAATTCAATGACTATGGCACAAACCAGCAGTGGTAATTCCAGTGGTAATTGGCACACTAGGTGCTATTCCAAAAGCACTGGAATTACATTTAAAACAGTTAAAAATTGACAAAATCACCATCAGTCAAATGCAAAAAGCCGCACTGCTTGGATCTGCACGCATATTTCGAAAATACGTTACGACGTCCTAGGCCCCTGGTGGGGCCCGACTAGTAACCAATGCCAAATCCAGCGAAACAACTGGCCGTTGTGATACAATTGTATAATAATAATATAATAATAAATAATATAATAATATTCCAAAAGCACTGGAATTACATTTAAACAGTTAAAAATTGACAAAATCACCTTAGTCAAATGCAAAAAGCCGCACTGCTTGGATCTGCACGCATATTACGAAAATACGTTACGACGTCCTAGGCCCCTGGGTGGGGCCTGACTAGTAACCAATGCCAAATCCGGTGAAACAACTGGCTGCTGGGATACAATTCTGTTGTTGCAATAATCATAATAATCATAATAATCATAATAATCATAATAATCATAATAATCATAATAATCATAATAATCATAATAATCATAATAATCATAATAATCATAATAATCATATAATCATAATCACAATAATCACAATAATCACAGTAATCATAGTAATCATAGTAATCACAATAATCACAATAATCACAATAATCACAATAATCACAGTAATCACAGTAATCATAGTAATCATAATCATTATCATAATCATAATCACAATCACATCACAATCACAATCACAATCACAATCACAATCATAATCATCACGATCATCACGATCATCACGATCATCACGATCATAATCATAACATAATCATCATCTGATGATGATGAAAAAGAAATATGTCTGGATAGTGGATGCTATAGTAAGGAGACAGCAAATAGAAGAGGAAGCACCGAGAAAATCACAAAACAAAAATCTGAAAAAGAAAAGTAGAACAACTGTGGCAAAAAGAAACGAAGATAGTACAAATAGTAATAGGTGCTTTGGGAAACTATCCCAAAACAACCTGAGTACCATTGAACACCATCAGCATTAACAAAATCACCAACAAAAGGCAATTGCAAAAAGCAGCTTTTTTAGGACAACTTACTTCCTCTGACGATACCATCAAAGAACATCTGCCTATCCTAAGCCCCTCGGAAGGATTCAATAGGTGAATAAAATGCCAATCCAGTCTAAACATCTGACTGTCTGTGTGACCAACAATAATTTCTACTAATAGCAATAGTACTTTTTTTTTTGTCTTGCAAGAGAGGGTAGGTCTGACAGAAGTTGGAGGAGAAGAGCAGAACTGTTCTTATTATTCAGGGCAAGTTTTGGTTGGGTGACATTTCTCAACTTAAAAATTGTAAAGAAGTGGACACCTACTGTATATACTCGAGTATAAGCCTAGTTTTTCAGCCCACTTTTTGGGCTGAAAAAAGCCGCCTCGGCTTATACTCGAGTCAGTGAAAAATTTGCCCGAAATGGAGAGAAAAGGGGCGGGGCCATGCTGCTGGGTGACACTCGTGAATGGCCCAGTGCCCCTGTGAGTTTCCCCTCCCTCTGTGTCAGTTTGCCGCGCAGCGCGCACCGCACCATCCCCCCTCCTCACGTTCTAATGTAATGCAGGGCTGTCTTACGATTCCCCTTCCTCCCCCTCCTGCCGCTCTGCAACGATGTCCCACCTCCTCCTTGTTATGGCAAGCAGCCACATAGCGATGTCCCACCTCCTCTGGTACAGTGATCCAATGATAGGAATCACTGTGCCGTGTGTCATAGGAGGCAGGACATCGCTCCCGCGGCTGCACGGGACATCATCATCACAGCGGGACATCAGCATCATGAGGTGAGTGAAGTATTTCATTGAATACACCGCTAGTTTACTGTTTTTTTTGAAATAAATATTCAAAAACATTATTGGTATCTATTTTTACTTTTGAAATTTACCGGTAGCTGCTGCATTTCCACCCTAGGCTTATACTCGAGTCATAACTTTTCCAGTTTTTTGTGGTAAAATTAGGTGCCTCGGCTTATATTCGGGTCGGCCTATACTCGAGTATATACGGTATATCCCAGCAGCATTTGGGTATCCCTAATAGTCAGAAGAATCTACTTAAACCTTGTCTTGTGTTCATTGCGAAATCCAGGGACTTGGGAAAGTTGGTCATTTTGGGGTGTCTCTTACATTCAGGTCCTCTAAGTGCTATTTTGTTAGGTTTTGTGTTATTCATAAGCTTTTAAAAATTTAGGAATTGGAAAAAGAAAAGGATGTGCTTTTCATGGAAGAAATGGCTGTGCAACTGAAAATTCCCAGCCTACGATGAAAGTTTCCTCAACACGTCATTCAGCTTCCAAAGAGCCTCTAACACGGTATCTTTTATGCATATGATTTTGAATGCATACTGTAGTCCCACTCCCCACTATAAAATGTTTTGTGGTTAGAAAAAGAAGATGCAACAAGCTAATTACAAATGGCTTGTAGCATTATCTCAACCCTCTATAAAATTCAATGAATTAAGCAGCTGTACAAGCTTTTGATATATATGACACGCACCCAAGGGATTTCTGGGAAATTCAAATACTTATAAATATTTATGAATATTCATTAAGGATAGATGAAAGCAGAGGTGGTATTTAGCTGGTAGTGGTGGTGGTAGAGAACTGGTAGCGCAAATTTTGAGTAGTTCGGAGAACCGGTAAATACCACCTCTGACTGGCCCCCGCCCCCATCTATTCTCTGCCCCCCTGAGTTCCAGCTAATTGGGAGGGAATGGGGATTTGCAGCAACCTTCCCCTGCCACGCCCACCAAGTCATGCCATACCCACCAAGCCACGCACACAGAACCGCTAGCAAAAATGTTGAATCCCACCACTGGTAGAAAGGAACATTTGCTTCCTGATTGAAAGCTACTATGAGACATTTATAATTGCCAGAGAGAGTAAATGTGCTCATTAGCCCAGCTGTCCAGGTAATATAAGGAGCAATAGTGGATTGGTTCACTAACTGTACCAACACATATTGTAGTTATTCCAATATTGGCTTAACATATAGTGCGCACCCACACTTTTCTGTTTATAACTGTGTTTTATGGCTATAAATGCATAGAACATTTTCATTTATTTTGTCAACAAAACATTATTTATATTTGAATAAGCTGCAATTGTGGGTTATTCAACAATTACAGTTTAACAAACAACTTGAGAACCAGTTTAGCCTAGTGATTAAGGTGCTGGCCTAGAAACTGGGAGACCTCTGAGTTCTAGTCCCACCTTAGGCATGAAAGCATGACTAATATGCTCTGAGCCAGTCATTCTCTCTCAGCCCAACACACCACACCACACAGGATACTGGCGTGGAAAAAAGAGGAGAAGGAAGGATCATTATGAATGTTCTCTATCTTGAGTTACTTATAAAGCATGACTAATAATAAGTAATATATTAGTTTTAGCTACCAATTATCAATGATAGGGCTTGAACATTCCATTTCTTTCCAATTTTCTTATTAAATGACTCCATCTCTGGCTTGATAAATGAACCCTGCTGTTTTGTGGGTCAGTTGAAACCAGTAACAACAAGGAGTGACGCTGCTGTATTGAATAGTAGAAAACTGTGAAGTTGATTGTGTTCTTCTTGAGTCACTGTCTATCCCTGCTTATGCCACTTCCCACCATTAATACAACGGTTTTTGTTCCAAAGCTACAATAAGCATTTGCTCCTCAGACTGAATTATAGCTAACTCCACTAAGATTTGTCCATAATTTGAAAGCAGCATTAGGCAAGCAAAATAAATGTGTGTGTGTATCTTGCATGAAGAGAAAGTGTGACTAATAAGGAAAAATAATTCAGAGGCTTAGTCTTAGACTAAGACTTAGACTATGGCAGGAGAGTTTAAGTTTGGATACTTTTCTCCTTAGAATCTTTATTTTGTTTAAATTTCTAGTTGTAATATTCTTGAGCTTCATTGTTCCCCTCATGCCAAGGACTGTGATTCAAGAGTGATTTCAAACAAACCCTGATTGGGAGGTGGAGGTGAGGTTCGAAGTTTGAAATGTGTTAAGGCAGAAATTTTATTCCTTAACCCCAAAATGTACACCACATCCCACAATGAAAAAGAATCCCATCCCTCCTGGGCTACGAAAGAGCACTTGTAGACCACACTTTTCCACTCCTGTTCTATGGCCTTTAGGATATGGTTCTAATGCAGTAAGATGGTTTTCAACTTGGGAGTCAAAAAGAGGTTCTCCTCCCCATCTCACTAAACTCTTTGTATTACTCTATTGTTGTGAATAAAACAACAATAGAGTAGCAGTTGTGATGGTGCAGTGATTAGAATGCAGTATTGCAGGCTAGCTCTGTCCACTGCCAGAAGTTCAATCCTGACTGGCTCAAGGTTTGACTCAGCCTTCCGTTCTTCCGAGGTTGGTAAATGAGGACCCAGATTGTTGGCGGCAATATGCTGACTCTGTAAACCATGAGAGTGATGTAAAGTACTATGAAGTGGTATATAAGTGCTAAGCGTTGCAAGACATGGGAACAACTCACAACCTCATTAAATTCAGCAAATCCAGCAAAAAAGCCTGGAGCGTACTAAGCAGGGGTGGGTTTCAACCAGTTCACGGCGGTCCCTGCGAATCGTTGGTCACCGAACCAGGAAGTAAGTAACTTCCGGGAACGGCAAAGGGCCCGCCCCCCCGCCCACGGTCCTTACCTGGTTTTGACGAGTTCTGCGCTTCCACACATGCGCAGGACGCATACAGCGCCTGCGCGATCATCCAGGAGCAGCTGGAGCATCGCGCAGACGCTAGTACGCATGCGTGCACCGCGCACGTGCACGAGGACACCGCCGGCCCCGTTCCAACCGAACTGGTTGGAACGGGGCGAGAAACCCACCCCTGCTACTAAGGGAATTGGGAGCTGCCAGAGGGCCTGCTTGACAAGCACCCAGGTAACTGCCGATCAAGTAGCCTCCTCTCTAAAGCCCCAAGGGCATTTAACTACTATCAAGAAAGCACTCTCGACCTTTTGACAGTTGGCTCCATCACACTCTGAATTCACCCATCAACAGCCATCAACAGTCTGAAGTCCAGCAAAGTACCAGGTTTTGATGGCATCCACCCTGAATTTCTAATTCATTCTGGGACACTAACTTTCTAGCAGACATCTCTCACCCGAATTCAAAAAAGCCAAAGTAATATCACTTCTGAAACCTTGCAAACCACAAGGCAGAGTAGAATGCTACTGCCCCCTTGCCCTTCTGAGTTCTTGTTACAAATTTCTGGAGAAACTTATAAACACAATTGGACCCACTCTAGGTATTTTTGCTCATGGAACAAGCCAGCTTTCATCATAATCGCTGTTGTGTTGACCAGGTGCTAAGCCTAACAGGACATATTGAGGCTGGTTTCCAGTGAGACTTAAAAACCACAGCTGTGTTCATCGACCTTACTACAGCATTTGATACTGTGTGGAAGAATATAGAAATAGCAATAGCAGTTAGACTTATATACAGCTTCATAGGGCTTTCAGCCCTCTCTAAGCGGTTTACAGACCCCAACAATCCGGGTCCACATTTTACCCACCTCGGAAGGATGGAAGGCTGAGTCAACCTTGAGCCGGTGAGATTTGAACAGCCGAACTGCAGAACTGCAGTCAGCTGAAGTAACCTGCAGTGCTGCACTCCAACCACTGCGCCACCTCAGCTCTAGAAGGGTCTGCTTTACAAACTGAGTCACATCATCCCCTGTAAAATCTTTCACCGCCTAATAAACAACACGCTCAGCGATAGATCCTTTCAGATCATTATGGGGGACAATGTTAGCAAGTTAAAAACACTCAACAACAACCTTCCACAGGGCTCTGTATTGGCTCCCCTACTGTTCAATCTTTATATCTCAGACATGCCAGCTACAAGGGGAATGTAAATTTGGTTATGCAGATGACCTGGCCCTAATAGTGCAAGATAAAAACGTGGAAATTTTGGACTGCCTCTTCTCTGAGAACCCGAAGTCCCTGGGAAAATTCTTTGCTGACTGGAGACTCATACCCAGTGTCAGCAAAACGGTGACCACCTGTTTCCATCTCAACAACAAACTTGCCAATGCCACCCCAAAGGCCGACTTGAATTGCAACCTACTCCCTTATGATCCTCGCCCCAGATACCTCGGAGTAACTTTGGATTGGACCAGGGGTGGGTTGCTAATCCCGTTCCAACCGGTTCGGTTGGAATGGGGCCAGCGGCGTCCTCGTGCACGCACGCAGTTTACGCAGGCGCCTTAGCGCCTGCGCGATGCTCCAGCTGCTCGCGGAGACTCTAGCAGGCGCTGTATGTGCCATCCAGCTGCTCGCGGAGAATCGCGCAGGTGCTGTATGTGCCATGCGCCTGCGTGGAAGCGCAAAAGCCTTCAAAGACCGGTAAGGAGCGTGGGCAGGCGGTGGGTCCTTCACCGTTCCCGGAAGTTACTTACTTCTGGGTTCACCGACCAACCGGTTCGCGGGGACCGCCGCGAACCGGTTGAAACCCACCCCTGGATTGGACTCTCTCATATAAGAAACCTAGGAACAACTTACTCCAGAAACTAACACCTCCCAACGACCCATAAAATCCCACAGGCTGGGCCTCCTCCGGGTACCATCAACCGGGCAGTGCCGGTTGGCGACTACTCGGGGGGGGTCTTTCTCTGTGGCTGCCCCGGCCCTGTGGAATGATCTACCCCAGAGATCCGGACCCTTCCCACTCTCTCAGCTTCCAGAAAGCCATTAAAACCGGGCTGTTCCGGCAGGCCTGGGGCTGTTGACCCCAAAATACAGTCCAGCCCCTTTTAGAATGGAGTGCATGACGTGTTGTATTTTATATCTACTTTTCTTCCTTGTATGTTACTTTTTTCTTTTTTGATTATTTTTGTACTGTAAGCCGCCCGGAGTCTTACGGGATTGGGCGCCATATAAATGTTATTAAACTAAACTAAACTAAGAGGATCAAATGGGGAGCCTCAGTCTCTACTCTCAGAATATCAGTACTAGGATTGGTCTACTCCACAGCTGAAGACTGTACCCTTGTTTGGCTTAATAGCTGCCACACTAGCAAGATCGATGCTAGACTAAATGATACAATGAGGATCATAAGCAGCTGCATAAAATCTACTCCTACTTGCTGGCTCTCCATCTTGACTCACATTGAACCATCAGCTCTATGAAGGCAGGAAGCCTTAGTGAAGTAGCATAATGAAATTATGAGAAACCCACTTCTTCCTGTGTATGCTGATCTCCCTCATCTATAAATCCAGGAAGCCCTCTCTGGCACTTGCTCAACAGCTGTCTAACAACTTTGACATCAACACACAGTGGAAAGCCAAATGGGTTGCTTAGTGCCCAGATACAGGCAGTTACATAGATGACCCTACACAAAAGGTGCCAGGTTTTGACTTTCCTCTCCAGCATTGGTCAACTCTGAACAGGATCGGTACCCAACATGGTGTCTGCCAGGACTCAACAAAATATCCATCACATTGTATCTGAATGTCCATCAAGAGCTTACACCGGTCCAAAGTCTGATTTTTTCAACATAGATCACCCTGTCCTTGAAAGACTGGGTGGACTGGACATTAACATGTGAACCACTATAAGTCCAAATATCTGCCATACGCTAAATAATAAATAGTGCTAATAAAATAAATCATTTTTATTGCATTGCTCTTGTTACAATCCAAGGCATAGTTAGCTGAATCCAGGGGATTAGGACTGATGATTAGATTGAACTGGAAAGCACATTAATTTTTTTTCAGGCCCATTAATTTCAATCAATTATTCCCATGCTGGTTGCAGAATTATAAAGTAATCACAGGTTTGGGTATATCAAACTTCTTGTGGAGAATGTTCTTCATTGGTACTTCAGTGCCCTAAGCACATTAGGTAATAAACTAATGCCATCTTGTGGTGCTTTACTGAATTACATATCAGCAGTATCTTACTATTTGTCTATAGCACTTGGAAGAAAAACCTCACTATGTTTATTCTTTATACGGTATCCAGGTCATTCTGTTTTGGATAATACCATCCGACTTGTCCAGGCAATAGCCAGGGATCAACATGGACTTGGAGGAACCAAGATGCGATGGATGGATGGTTAGCTAGCTAGCTAGACAGACAGACAGATTTTATAAGATCTAGTAGATGAAACAGAACTACTATTCTGAATGATCATTAAGCTACACCTTATAACTTTTTCAGTTGAGCAAATAACATATTTTTCCCACATCAAAAGCCACCTTTTATTCACTATGACACGTCTAGTTGTCAAAGCATGATTGGGGGGAGAATTATTGCATTTATAAAAATGGAATCTACCCTTTCGCTTTCTATTGGTAGTAAAAACCCAAGGAAAAATACCTAATACAGTATGACTATGGCTGCCAGAACAGAAAACTGAATCCTGATGGCTCTCCTGATTTCTGTCATCCAGATATAGGACCTCTAATACTGTATTGCCATCCTGGGGACACTTCTACCCAGCATGGAAGTATAATTAAAAATGTCTACAATGTAAGCATAAAGTAAAATCTAATTTGACTCAGAAAATGAACATAAAACGATATGTGTGATCCTCCAAACTATAATAAAACACTTATTTTACAATGCCCAAAGAGTCTAAAATCTACATGTAACATTCACAGGCAACAACCATATACAGTTCATGTCTATGCATAAAACACAATGCAATGAGAGAGAAAGGCAAAATATTGGCCAAACATCACAAATTGTTTTCTTGGCCATTTCCCAAATCCTGAAAATCTTTCTCGGCTCCCTATTTAAATATGCACAGTATAATGACTTCCAGCAATGATATATTTGCTCCAATTTATCTGCTTGTACCATCTGACCCAAAGCTATCCTGTCCATTAACATAATAAACAAAATATTATTCATAATACATATTTAAAACGTTGTTTGATTTATGCACCCTCCCAATTGAAACAGAATTGGAAAATTACCTTTAAAGAACCCACAGAAGTGCCAAAACTTTCTTCTTCTCCCAAATGTCTGATTATTACTTTAACCGCTTGTTTCTCCAAAAGGAGGATTACTCATGTCTTCAGGCAATTATTCCGAGAAAAATGTAGCAGCATCATTGAATGACATCATTATGTTAAAGTACCAATACAGGACATGTAAATTACTTAAGAGCTAGCATTATTTATTTGTTTTTATAAGATTCCTCATCACCTCATTTTGCTACAGATATTTAGAGAAACATCTATGTACTAAACAACACGATTAATAATGGGATCCTTAAAAAAACAACTCCTAGCTAATTTATCAGTCGCACTATCAGTTTATAATACTGCTTAGCAAACTGATCCCCTTCACTTTGTCTGGATGAAAAAAAGTGAACTGATTACGCAACATTGGAAATACCTAGTGTGCAAGTTATTTGGCAAGTAGAAGGAACAAAAGAAGCTTTGAGACAACTCCCTAGTCCTATTCATTTACCTAGTATATAGATAATATTCTAATCTAAGTATCAAGATACATTTGCATGAAAGCATGGGAGAAACACTGATATATTTTTTTTTCATTTCTGTGTGATGCACAATATTATAGCCTTAATTGTTGTTGTGTCTATATTACCGTAGAATAGTTATTTAGATTATTTCAAGCTGCTTCATTTTTCCACAAATCAGATGAGTCACTGGAGTTAGGGTTAGTCATTAGGATCTCAGTTAGGAAATCCTGTGATTGACACCTAATTATTTCTCTATATTATCTTTAATTCTCCCTGGTAGTCAGCATTCACTCTTCCGCAATAGGTTTATTCCATTTAACAACATTCCAGAGGTGGGTTCCTACCAGTTCGCACCTATTCGGTAGAACCGGTTCGTCAAAGCTACCGAACCGGTTAGAAGAGGTTCCACCAGTGGACCCGGAAAGCAGGCCACACCTACAGAAGAGATTCCAAATTTTTTTGAAACCCACCACTGGTCCTTGGATATGATTATTCTACACTATCATGCTCATATTGATAAAACTCAGTGCCTCTGTGAAAGGTAAGGATGACTACTGCGTTTGTGGTGCAATCAGAACATTGCGTGTGTTGAAGTTGTTTTAACGCAAACCAAAGATGCCTTTTAAAAAACAAGTTTACATCATATTCTTATGCATGCCAGTGCTGTGTGTGAGGTAATTTAAGGTGGTTCTGACAAGTGTCGTCGGCATCTTCATATCCGATCACATGGGCGGCAAGCCACTCCCATCTGGTCACATGGGCAGCAAGCCACTCCCACAAAGGAGGCCACACCCACAGAGTAGGTTCAAACAATTTTTGAAACCCACCACTGCAACATTCCCAAATGTGGGATTATCCTCCCATGATTTTGCATTTGCAGGGTGAGGCTTCTTGACAAAATATATTTTGGTATGATCGTAACAAAATTATTGCCCAAACTATTTCCACTCATTGATACATCCAGTTGAATTTCTCTCACCATTTCTTCACTTCACATCCATCCATTTATTTAATTGATCCACCATGCTTCTGCAAGTTTCCATTCAGAACTATAACCCCAGTTGCTATATATAGATTATTAATTGGATCTGTGTTTTTTGATATATAGCTAGTAAAAATGTGGAGATGTAAGCCCTATGGGATGGCTTTCATCCTTTGTAGAAATGAAGGGCCTTGCCATCTCCGTATGTAATTTTTTCAGGGTCCTCAGTTAGGACTTGCCAATAAATTACTGATCTCTTGATATTTTCCAACCTAGCTTTGTTCCTTGCTTAGATGTAGCAGAAGTCCTATCAATAAGAATTTGTGTAGAGAAGAATCTGTAGCTCATGCAAATTGTAAAAAGCAGTTGATTATCTTTTGCCAGGCACATAACACTCCTGATGCAAATAGCTATTCTATCCCTCATTCCTTCACACTCAATACAGCATTAAGGTGAGTATTTTTATAACTTTTACCTTGTAAGGGACTCCTACCATTTCTAAACTTCTTTCTGAAAGGAGAGGGGAAAGGAGGGAAGGGGAATATTTCTATCTCATTTACATCATTAGGAATTCTGCTTTCTCTTTCAGTAACACTTCACTCCTCACTGTAGGAAGTTAAAACACAGCCCTCTCCTAGAAAAAATGTAATATCCTGGAAAATATTGAAAAGGCAGAATATTATACATTTCTCTGGATAAGAAATGGAGAAACATGTTTTTAGGCAGGAAACAGACTCACTCTTAATAGCCCCCACATTTGTCAATGGGCCATTAAAAAGCATGAGCTAGTCTGTTCTACAAAACAAAGGTAGGATTAGCCTTCTACAGAAACTCACCACAAGGCACCTTGGAAAATTACATCAGCCAGCAAGGCAATCAAACTTGGACTCAAAGCATAGCCTAAAGAGTTGCCCCTGC
This sequence comes from Thamnophis elegans, assembly GCF_009769535.1. NCBI lineage: Eukaryota > Metazoa > Chordata > Lepidosauria > Squamata > Natricidae > Thamnophis > Thamnophis elegans. The sequence goes on from NC_045544.1 coordinate 15,071,620, forward strand.
ATTGCCCCATGGAAGTCTGACAACCAATCAGAATACAAGATCAAAGGTCAGAGGGGGCATAAAACCAGGGACTTTCAGCATCTCGGCATCTCTTTTCTTCTTCACCCGACATCTTGAAGCATGTGATCACCTTTTCTGTTCAGGAGCTCAAGCCATGTGGTCCTGTCCACCATTAAACCATCTTTCCAAGCAGCCTCCATGTCTCCAGTGTCTTTTTCCCCACTTGGAGCTGAACCCAGAAGGACATTTCTTCCAACATCACCTTCCAGAGTAAAACAACAGAAATGAGGAACATTATACTTTCTTCTACTTTATCGGGGATTTTCTCCAATCCAGTTTTCTCAATCTTGACTGCAATGTTTTATATTTTTCTTCTTGTCCTCCAGTCACTCAGTCAGAATTATCACAGGTGTGAAGTTTCCAAAAGATGCGCTAATTAATTTACGAGCCTTGAGACAAAGTTCAAAAGAAATCCAGTCATTTATTAGGAGCAACATTTTGGCATGTTCTTCTGTGGAGTTGAATCTGATATCCGGTTAATGGTGTCTGACCTTTACCCCTGTGTCTCCCCTCCTCTCAGTCTGTGTCATAAATCATATCCACCAATGAGGTGCTGCAGCAGGCTGTGAACCTTCGCCCCTCACACGCCTGCTGTAGAAATCTGAGATCTGACTCTGGTCGAATATATGCATGGAATTCTCCCTCCCGTCCATGTCAACTTGATAATAGTCATGGAAACGCTTTACAAGTTGACATCAGGTATAAAAGTTGAATTATAGACCAATTTGACAGTTTGGGCTTCTGAAAATATTGCAAATGAAACTAATATAGGCTGTGTACACCACTGTCACTTCCCGAGAATGTTTTGTGCCCAAGTAGCCTGTTCAATGAATTAAATACTCATTGCAAAAGCTACTAATAATAGAGAATCCAAACACATTTTATTTTAAATAATTCTTCCCTTTACCTGGGACAAAGTTGTAAAACAGGCAAGGAGGGTGTTCTAGCTTTAAAGGATAGCAAGGAGGGTGATCTAAGATGGAAGAATGGAAACCGGTCTGGAAGTGGCAGATGAAAGGCTATAGGATTGATTTGTAGTATCGCAGGAATAGTGCAATAAAATTAACATCCAGTTTTTTTAGATGGGACAACTGATAGAAAGCCAGATGTTCACTCCAACAACAATCTTGATAATGAAAGTCAAACAGTCTTTATTGATCTCTGAGGTACTACTGAATAGACTGAAATTCCAGAACAACTTTAGTTATTTGTTAGACAACACTTTCTACACCATCAGCGCACCTTGTTTCAGCAGAAGAGGCACATGACGCATGAAGCAACTGGAGCATTGCAACATGAAGAACCACATCTTCTTCCATGGTCTCTTGACCACAGCACTTTTGGTCAGCTGACTTATGTCCACTCCATTTGTGGGCACTGAAATAGCTGCAAACTATATTGTTGTTTAAGACCGTATGACTTCATTTCCCATTAGAGGAAACTGTTGCTTCAGTCTTCCTTTCACCTCTTGAACAACAAGTGCTGGAAGAGAAGTATTAATCTGAGGGTTTTGCAACCTTGATTCAATAAACCAGATTGAGCAAGTGAACATGAAAATGTTAAAAGAATTTGTCAGTTTCCCTGTCTTCTTTAATGCTGCGTAGCTGACATAAAAGTCCCAGGTTGCCTGTGTTTCATTTTTGTATGAGGTGGGTAAAGGAGATTTTTAAATTTTAATTTATATGTATTATTTACAGGGCAACTTCTTGTTCTCGTCATCATTTCAAATCTGCAGAAGTGAAGACAACTGCAGACCACCTTCAAACTGTTTCTGAGGGTTTGAGAAGTGAGAATGAAGGTACTATAAAGAATTTACAGCTCTTTATAGAACACAACGACTGTTGCCTACTTTTATTATTTGTATTTTGTCTTTTATGTTCCCCCTTTTTTTCCCCTTTGAATTGTTCGCCGCCCTGAGTCCTCCTGGAGAAGGGCGGCATACAAATAATAAAATACCAATACCAATACCACAGTAAAAAATAAAAATATGACCCTTAGAAATCATAATACGTTGATAGTGTTAGAGCAAAATACCTTCCTAGAAGTACCAAAAACTATTGTTGATTCATAAAGTGGAAAAGAAAATGAGACTACTTAATTTACAGTTTGTTCCATCAAAATAGAATTTCCTTCTGAAAAGGTACATTTAAAATGGGGGTTTAAATGTGAAATAAGTCATACTTTAGAATCAAACATAAAAACAGATCTTGCTCTCACCCAACCATATAACCTAGTAGAAAGTCACCTTTCTAAAGCTGTAGAGAGAAAAAATGGCACAACTCTGAATAATCCTTCTATAGAAAGTTCTTCATGGGAGATATAATGTAAGCATGTGTAACAATCTATTAGTGTTTTTCCTCACTTTATTGATTGTTCCTGTTGCACATAGTCCAGAGTTACTGTGTTTGTCTGGACAGTCATCAATCAATCAAATAAATAAATAAAATAAATGAATAAGTGGATTCTTATTAAAATGGACATTCATCTATCAGCTGAGATGCATTTGACTCTAACATCCAAGTAGCCATAAAAACAAGGGGGTGGGTGGATGTTGAAATAAGCATATGAAGTAACACTCATTCCATCAATCCAGCCCATTGCTCAGTTATATAAAATACAACTTTAAGTTGATTTATTTGAAATAAAGAAAACATACGTTGGTTTGTGTTTGATTGAAGTGAAAATTCATTTAATTTGCCTTCATCTCACATTGATATTATGCTAATGCATACCAAGTGGCTTCCTGTGCGATGTTAGAAGAAAAGAAACACATTAACACATACTGACAAAGCACCACAATGTTTAGCATATTTTAATCTGTAATGCAGAACATATAACCATATAAATTATTTTGCATTGTGTTATAAGATATATTTATATAAATAAGTATTCGTTTATACGATAGCAGTATATTAATAGTGTAATGGATATATCAAGTAATGTAATTAATTTATTTAGTTGTGTTTATATATTTTATATAACTTATTATATTGTAAAGTAACTGCAATTAATCATCAGTTATATTAGGATTGGACAGTTAGGAGATGGTACTTTAAGCTTTGTGCTATGATCCAATGCATATTTATTTACAAGGCTCCCCCATCAGTCCATTGAGTATACTGTATCTGCTTTAAAGCAGACACTTAATTTTTCTTTTACTGCTGCCCTCTCCTGCCATTCTAGACTTACAAGCAGTTTCTTCTAAGACTATGAGAATTGCCAACTGGGATTTAAAAAATAAATCAGCATCACATTTCAAAATCAATGAAATCATAACATCATCATCACTACCAGAATGTAGTAACTTTTAAGAGTTTCCATTTGGAACCTTGATGCTGAATAAGAATAAGCCTAATTTTATTGTTTAAAATTATGAAAGATTAATAGCATTATTAAGGTTTATTAAGATATTAAGATATTGATATTTTATAATACATATACATACATAATGCATTAAATATATTGAATATACAATTAAGAAATTGATCTACAATTTATTGTGTGACCCAACAAATGCGCGCACGACAAAAGTGCGCCAACGAAACGGCGCTGAGTAAACCGCGATGTCATAAACGCACCCACAACAACGTGCCGACAAACCCGCTCCCACAAAAGCGTGATTTCAGTTAAGGTTCAGGGTTAGGTTTAGGGATTTCAGTTAAGGTAAGGGTTAGGTTTAGGGTTAGGTTTAGGTTTAGGTTTAGAACTCGCGGTTATTACTTGTTTGTGAAGGCGGCTTTTTCGGCACGCTGTTGTCAGCGCGCTTCTGCGCTCATTCGTTGGCACGATTTAGAACTGGTGATTTTCTCACCTCGGTTTTGTTGGTCGCGTTTTTGTCGAGCGCGCATTTGTCGGTGAACCAATTTATTGATATATTTTAAAACATGCATCTCTCGCTCAGTTGATTATAGATGGGGAAAAGGAAGGGTGGGAAGGCGATTATCTTGCTTCTAGTCTTTGGACCCAAAATTTAACTTAATTACACCACTGGGCAGGTAAACAGTATTAAAATTTCTCACTTGTGCCTTGGCCATACCAATTTATCTGGCTCTTGATTATTTAAGCATTCCTTTAAAAGTTAGTACTAGATTTGTTCATAGCATAGGAACAAAGATGAAATATGTGCTTCTTAATCTTTTATTTATCTAATTTATATAGTAGTCCATCTTTTCCACAGGGCTCTCTGGGTGGCATATAACAATAAATAAAACAGCAAAAATAAAGCAGACAAAAATCTAAAACCCACAGTAATAAACAACAAAAACACAAAATACTAACCCCGGGACAAATGAAAGATGAAAACGGTCCCCTCAGCAATGGAGCCATTGGGACAAATATCTGATTCCCTGGCAGTCCTAGGCCTTGAGAGTTTTATGAAAAATCAAAAGGGATAAAAAAATAGATGCTTCTCCAAGCTTTATTTTAGAACAGAAGTGCAAAATGTGTGGCCTTACGGATATAGTCATTCCACAAAGCCTTAAAAGTGGAATTCCCCAGAATCCCCTCTCCCAATGAGTTTATAATTCTAATGTGAGAGAAAAAACTACTCATGTAGGACTGGGGAATAGTCCTGTTAAGTATATTTAATCTAATTCAGTTCAGTTAATTTAAATGTAAATGAAAAGAGTTTGACTTTTATTGCACCTGGTTTTTTTTTTTGGAACATAGCCCCAGGATGCCACACAAAAGGGAGCCATTTGGGCTTAGAAAAACTGTGCAGCTGTCCTGTCTTGGAAACTCTTGTGTAGTTGTAGAGGATTTAAAAGCTGATTAGACTTATTGGCCTACCTCTATGGAAAGCAAGTTTGTCCCTTATTTAACAAAATGCATTGAAAGTGGCTTAGAATAAAGTGACAAAAAGCCTCAGAACCTGGATTGTTTTCCCTTTGTAGAATCCAGTTGACCTCTCAGATTTCTGGGATGGACATTTTCTCATTCTGATATGAACTTGCCGAGGCAATTATTTTAAGAAAAAAAATCCACGTGAGAAATAACCAAGTGGTTAGGATGTTAATCCCTTTCTGATTTTTAAGATACCACTTCAGTAATTCTCAAGTACTGTGTTTATTTGGAGTCTTGGATCATTTGTTCTTCATACCAGCATATCCTATATTCAAAGTTGACATGTGGTTTGTGGGCGTGGCAAAAGCTAGAGTGAGAACAATGAAGCAAAATGGAAGGCACCATATAGCAATAGCACTTAAGACTTATACCGCTTCACAGTGCTTTACAGCCTTCTCTAAGCTGTTTACAGCATCAGCATATTGCCCCCATCTGGGTCCTCATTTTACCAACCTCAGAAAGATAGAAGGCTGAGTCAACCTTGAGCCACTCAGAATTCCTGGAGTCAGCAGTGAGTTAGCGCTGCAGTACTGCATTCTAACCACTGCGCCACCACGGCTCAGTGGCGGGTTTCTACCAGTTTGGACTGGTTCAGCCGAACCGGTAGTGGTTTAGTTGCCTGGGTTGCTGAAACCGGCAGTCACGTCCCTGAACCAGTTCTCCACCTAGGGCGCCACCAACAAGGCGCCACCTTGTTATTTGGTTCTGGGCATGCGCATGCACATGCATGTATGAAGTGCACGAGTGAACCTGCCGGAACCCACCTCTGCCACGGCTCATATGTTGCATGGCTCCAGGATATTTTGGAGTGGAGGGGGGAAGCTTCTTTTTAAGTAGATGTAAGAAGGTTTCATTGAATTCCACGTAAATTGAAATCTATTGTTTCTCATCTTTGCATTGATGCTTACCTATGCCCTGCAGGCTATATACGATATCAACCGTATGTTACACTTTCAATAATCAGCCTAATATCTCTCTTTTCCACAAAGTTTAGAGAAGCATATAATAACATTTCATGTAGTGTCAGTAGGAGCTTGCAGACATCGTTTTAGGTATATGTTAATAGTTTACTAACAGTAGTAGCATTAGTAAAAAAGAAAGCTTATAAAATATTCATAATAGTATGCATCAAAGACTTTAGACTAGCTATAAAATTTAGTTTAAAAAAAGCAGAAAAAACAGAAAAACAGAATTGATTTATTGGTTTTCTTGGCAGTTGGGCTTTCCTGCCTTCCATTGGCCTTGTATAATTATTGTCCCTCCCACCTGTCTTATTTTTCTCAAACAAATTTTCTAAATGGTAGTGTTATAATGGTTTAAAAGCAAAATGTTGTTCAATTTTCCATCCTATAATGCTCCTGTTATTATTGTTTGGTCCAGATGAAACAATGGATGTTGCTGAGAAACAAGAGACTTTTAGAATTGGAAACCTGAGGTTTGAATGGTATGGATATTTATGGTATTATAAAGTTAAAATTGATGTGGATTTCAAAAATCATTTTATTAAACTAGCCATATTGAGAATATGGAATAGATACAAGGTTGTGACTGAAAACTCTTCTATAGATTTCAACTCAAGAAGCATACAGTAGAAAACAAACAGCAGACAAATGGTTGACATATTGCAAATTATTGGAAAAACATTGAGGGAAATTTAAAATTAAATCAAGAGAGCAGCTAATAACAGACAGATGTAAGATGTCAATTCCCATTAGAGTTATTAAGAGAGTCTAAACAGGCAAAAATATTCATAGTTTGGAACAAAGTAAGACAGAATTTTAAGTAAAATTGTGAACTGATGATGGACATGAGCTAGTGTTTAAATTTTGTGGCATTTGAAACTGAGGAAGAGCAAGTTAAAGAATGTATGATAAAATGGACTATGGATTTTAGTTACAATACACAGATAAACCAGTGGGAAAATATGTGGTTAAAATTTAATTGATTATGATCTTAAACAGAATTTCTATAAAATGATGTATTGTTGATACATGATGTACAGAGATGGAAAGATTCAACAGTACCGTCTATATGTAGAAGAATGGTAAGTGAAATTGACAAATTGTGCTGAAATGGATTAATTAACTTCTGTGATGACAGAAAGACACTCTACTGTGACTGGAAACCTTGACTGGATTTTCTGAGTAAAAATAAATAAAATGAACTTGTGATTTATGGTTTTGATGATTAGATAGGATAGATTGGAGAAAGTAAAATATTATGATTTAACTTTAGAAAGAAAACTGAAAACATAATTGTGCTTATAACTGCTGTGAAGAATATCAGAAGTCACGTCTTCATGTTTTTTCTTTCTATTTTTCTTCAACTTTTTTTTCTTTTATCGCACTTTTTGCTGTTTGCTTTTGCCTTTTTTCTTTCTTACTTAGCTTGCACCAGGTTTCATTTTTTAAAAAACCTTCATTTAAATGATTTTTTTAAAAAAAAATACAGTACTGCTGTTATCAAGTAACTATGGTTGAGGATATAGGTGAAGAAAAGAAGGACAAGAGGGTCATCTGCTAATCTACTTTTCTCACTTTGGTGAAAACGAAGAGGAAATCTGCCAGTTGCAGCATCCTCACAGGATGTTTAAGTGACAGTGGAGCCTGGGAAATGGCAAGCAAGGTTTAAATCCCAGAGTTCTGCTGTGTGAAGGTGGGGGAGTTAGTATATCAACAGTAACTGATGCCTGGCCGTGTATATAGGAATGTGAAATATTCCTCTGCTCTGCTCTGCTAGATATATTCTTGAAAACCATGTAATGTCATGTAATTCTACTACGCTTTCCTTTATGCGTGCTTAGAATACCAAGTAAAGCATAAAGGCAATACCTCCTTGGCAATTAGCCTTTAAGTAACTGACAATACCAATACTGCCTAGAACAGTGACAGTATTTTTTGATAGAACAATTAATTCCTGCCCTCTGGATTGAATGGGAAATAATACCCAGGGCAGAAAAAAAATTACTATAACTTCAGTGGAGCAATTTAAGAATTTAAGCAATCACCTCTTATTCATGTCAACACAAATAAATTTCAGGTTCTCACTTTTCAAATTTATAGTCCTACAATTTTTAAAAGGTTTTGTGTGCAAATCTTCAAAGATAAGCATTTGATTTCCAATAATACATTCATTTTAATGGACATATCCTCCTAAAATAGTCATGCTGTATACATTTTAGTGAGATAATTACATATCAAGAATCAAATAAATGTGAATACTGAAGGATAACTGCATTTCAATTCTTAAGTATGTTTGGAAATCTAATAGGCTTTTACCCAACTGAAAAGTAAATTACTTTCTTCTCTATAAACGTAGAAAACAATGCTGCAGTTAATAACTTTAATCCAACCGATGACAATGCAGGTTTATTGTAGCTTATTCTATTATTGTAAGACCTTGTTTCCTTCCTTCAAATGTTATATAAACTACAAGAAGGAAGTTGATTTTTAAAAATTCTGTATTGTACATTTCATGCCACATAAATTACTTTCTTCTCTATACACAAGCAAAACAATGGTGTTTGAATCCAATCTACCACAATATACGTTTATTGGGGCTTGTTCTATTATTGTAAAAATTTCCTTCCTTCAAATGTTATATATAAACTATAACAAGGAGTACTTGTTCAAAAGTACAAAATGTACATTCATTCTATACTATATTTCCTCCCAAAAAATCAGGCTGGTATATCCACACTTCTCCTTTATTTGGTAGTTGTCAATTTATGGTCACAATTAAGCCCATACTTTTGGTCATAAGTTGCTGTGATTGTCATATGACCAGACTCAATTTTATGTCTATTCTTATAATGGTTATTAAATAGATCAATGTGGTCATTAAGCAAATCATATGCTTGTATGTCCAAATCCTACTTATTGAATGGGTTTCTCCCCGCTGCAGACTGTGGGATGCTGTAACTGATCATTAATGTGAGCTGGTTGCCAAGAATTTGAAGTGTGATTACATGACATGGGTGTGATATTGCAGTGGTAATTCAATGACAGGTAATAAGTAATGCCATTTGTTTAGTCTGTTGTAACTTTGAACTGTTGTTAAATGACCACTAATAGGTCAAGAACCTGTATTCTTGCAATACCTGGATTGGATATAATAGGCTGAGTAACCCACCCCAAAAAACTCCATGTCAACTATTAAACTCATGACACAAAAAACCATGGTTAATCTACTTCAAATAAATGTGATATTTGTATAATTGGTAGAAATATGATTTTTGGAAATAGTCTGTTTATGCTTACATAATTATTCCTTCTTTCACATTAATGTATTTTTTTTTGTTCCAAACCCAGATCATAGCTAGTTATATTCAGAGTTACATCATTCTTATACAAAATGCAAACATTTACAATTACAAACATTATTTTCTTCAGGGTATAGCCTTGAAAGCTAAACATTTTAACATTGTGTTGCATTTTGTTAGGTTGGGATGTGAGTTGGGAAGTTGGAGTACAGTACAAAATAAAATTATATGGTTACATTTAGCTGGACCAAAGGTTCCATTGGAACTTAATTTACTAGATTATTCCATTCCACAAATATTACTTTAAAGCAAAGTCCTATCATTGATTTCCTCACTTTTAGTTAAAAAAATAGAACTCCTAGTCCTAATCCATTTATTTTCCATTTGTTGAATCAATTTTGTATTTGTGAGAACCAACATATTAACACAGCAATCTGACCACAAATAATAATATTCAGATAAAATAAGAACAATTAAACAAGGTAGACATCGTAATGTTCTAAACAGGTTATAGATTTTAATTTATTACTGGGATCTATCTTGCAAATTTCTGCAGATTAAAATTTGCAGCTAATTCAACCTGAAGTATTATTTTATGCCTATCATTTCAGGAAAACACTGATCAATGTATCTAACTTACAGATTTGATATTCAAAATGCAACATCAATTCATATGATGTTTTTCTCATATAGTATCTCCCTAATGGAAAGAAATTATTTTTCAAATTAATTTTGTTCTGAAAAAGTAATTTTGTCTTTATAAATATTCAAATTCTTTGTATAAGTAAATGTAAGTTTTGATTAGAAAATGAAAGTTGTATTTTTTTCTTTCTCCCCTCCCTTTTTTTTGGTTCTTTGTGCACATAAAACTTATTCTTTGAAATTTCCATCATCATAGTGTAGCTTGGCCAAAGCCAAAATACTGCGCAAGTTGTAGTGTAAATTAGAATGCATTGTTCTTATTTACTTAATACATACTTCTGAGAAAACATTCCTAAATGTGTAATTATATCATATAGCTCTTATATGTAGCTCAAAAAATTAAAAACTAAAAATCCATTACGACTTTCAGGACATTTTATAAGCTTTTGGAATCAGTTACTTAATATCACCTAGATGAAAGAACAATGAAGACACAAACTCATTTAGTTGCTGTAATTTTTCATCATTTATATATCATTTGCAATCATTTACACCATGTTTCTGCCAAACATAACTACCTTTATTTTTGGTACATTAATTTTTCAAATCCATATTCACTAAAGAAATCTTAGAAAGGAGTTGCCTTAATGGATCAAGCATTTAAAAAGTGGCAACAGGATATTTATACTTTCAGACTTGCAAAATTGATATCAATCCTTCCAGGTAAAGTAGACCAGAAACATGACAAGATGAACTAATTCTACTTCATTGTAAGACTATATTAACAGAATCTTAGGGTTTTTTTTTCCCTGACGGTTAAGCCACTGGGGACTTCTCTTGTTCAATTGTTTCCTAGGCAGCATCTCTCTCCCTTGTCCCCCAAAATCACCCACAGATCAGAACATCAGAACTGCAGAAACTTCTTGGATGAGAAGTGAAACATCTTTAGATAAAAACAAAGAAATTCCAGTTGCTTCTTGAAAAAGCATCTTTGGGACAACTATGACCTGGATGGTTGGGAATCTCCATAGACACCCACATATTCCATTACCGACATATAGCTGGATAACTGTTCCAATGATATCTTACTCTATGGCAAACTTTTTCAGTCCACTGCCCCCTTGGTGCTACAAACTGATCCTCAGTGCCCCCACCCAGTGGTGGCATTCAATTTTTTTTTACTACTGGTTCTGTGGGTGTGGCTTTGTGGGCGTGGCTGGGGGGTCATGTGACTGGGCAGTTTGCACGACGGAAGGAAGATAGTAACAGTAAAATTCAAAACTGTAACAATTAATTGCATATTTATTCAAAATCCAATTCAAAAACCTTTTTAGTTAATGTTAATTCAACAAAATTGTTGAACATGATCCAGTGATACCAGGTTTTCAAAGTCTGATAGTCATTTATCAAGAACCTTAGTAACTAGTAACTTAGTAAACTCAGTAAAATTTAGTAGCTACTTCACTGTTGAGTAAATCCTTAAATGTGATGGATGACCTTGATGAAGTGATACCAGAAAAAATATATTTTCAAAGGAAGTGGCAATCAGCTATTTCCTAAACTGTAGACAGAACTCCAGGATGTGGGACCCGGAGGATCCCCGTTTTTAAAAACCTGGTTACAGGCAGAGGAAGAGCTCAAGACTCTGATCCTCTCTTTGTCTGCACAGGCCACAGGGGGAATTTGTGGTACCCAAAACTAGGACCCCGGATTTCTAGATTTAAATCTTAAATATTGAAATGGCCCACTTCTTCCCGACTTGCAATGAAACCATTCCATTTACTGTCACGCAAATCTCCCTTGCGGGTACGACGGATTCCTCCTCCCCCCCCCATGTATTTCCCACCCGCCTCCTCAGCTTTCCTGCTGTATTTATGATTAACAGGGCGCTCTTCGCTCTGGGGCCAGGGAGCAGCCCGAGCACCGGCGGCAGGAAGGGCAGCAGCAGAAAAATCTGGGCCAGAGGTTTCGGGGGAGGCGGGGCGGAGAGAGGGAAGACGTGGTTTTGGGGGAGAATAAAGCTCTGTCGCCATGCAGGAAGGCCTCTGCTGTTGCATCACTAGGTCTCCCTGCAGCCCCCTTTGCGTGCTCGCCTTCTCTCAAAACCTGCTCCGCCTCACCTTTGGTCTGTTTTGCGCTTAATGAAACTGGCGGGGCCTGGGCCGAAGCAGCCGGGGACACTGCAGGCCTGACATGCGGTGGTGGGTGGGAGAGAAATAGTGGCTCTAACGGCAGGACGGGCGGCACCCTCCTTCCGCGCTGCCGGCTGGCAAGGGCTGCTGCTCCAGCACAGACTGGCAGAGAAAGAGAGGCAGCCCATCCTCTGCCTCTCCTCTTGCAAAGAGACTCAGCAGCCCTCCTCTCTCTCTCTCTCTCTCCCTCCCCCCTCCCGGGCTTAGGAACCCGCCTCTCTCCTCTTCCACATTCGGGCTGCAAAGCAGACGGGAGGCCGATACACTCGGGCTTTGGTGCCTCAAGTCGCCGAAGAAAGCTCGGCTCCTACGTCGACCCTGGATTGCTTTTTTCAATCCGGGTTTTTAAAAAATAAATAAATCAGGGAGGAAGGGCACAAAACAGAATAGCCAGGCAAAGCCCTTGCTTTGTGGATAAGGATTTTGAGAGGAGCTCCCAAGCGGGGCGAAAGAGTCTTGGGAAAGAAACGAGTTGGCTTCTCTGCTTTGCTTTTAAATGCACCCATAGGGGTGCGTTTCTCCGTTTTCTTCCCTATCGCTGGTATGAGGCTCTCGCTGGAGGCTGGATGGCCTTTCTGGGGGTTGTTATTTACAGAAAACACACTATATCCCCTTCTATGGCCCTGTCATTCCAAGTAAAGTCTTGTGCCCTGCGAGGGGGCCACCTCCAGCACTCCTCTACCACTTTCCTTCCTTGCCTCTTAGCGCCCCTCTGCCACCCCCCTTGCCTCTTAGCATCCCCCTGCTGCACCCCTTGCCTTTTAGTGCCCCCTAAGTCATCCCACCGCCCCCCAGGGGGCAGTACCACCCACTTTGAGAACCACTGCTCTATGGTAATGGATGAGCTCACTCAGCAGCCTCGTGTAATGTTAAATAGGAGGGGAAAAGCACCAAACATTGTGGCAGCCCACATAATAGGGGCAGAGAGTGGGACATTTCCTCCCCAATCACTACCAATAGGAATTGATTCTAAAGGAATGAGGCAAACCAGCACAACACTGTGTTTCCAACTCCCCAATCCTCTCAGCTGATCTAGAATACCACCATGGTTAATGGTATTGAAAGCTACCAAGAGGGGAAGTGGATGCACACACCCCTCTTGCTTGTGTCAGAGATCAAAAATGTGACCAATGTTGTTTCCATCCTATATCCAGGCCTGAATTCTGACTGAAAAGGTCCAGATAATTGACTTCCTCCATGGTCCCCAAAGTCTGTTGCACAATCACCTTCTCAACTACCTTCCCTAAAAAGGAGAGATTAGGTACTGGGTGAAAATCGTCCAATATGGTGGTTTCAGCATGGCTTCTTGAGAAGGAAATCAAGGCATAACCTTACTCAAAGAATTAATTACTGTGACACATACATGCACATTGCACACATGAATATGTATAAAGCATACATGGAGACCTATTTGTGTTTTCCATAAAATTCTGGATGGCACATTGAAATTATGGTACAAATTATGTTAAAGAATTGAAAATATTGCTGCTGGTGCCTAATTTGAAAATGTCAGGTGAAGGAGAATGTGCAAATTATTGAACCATTGCACTGATTTTGCACAGAAGATTTTGCTTAACTTTTTATGAGGATTAGAGCCGTATTTGATGAGAGGAATGCTAAATGACTAGGCACTTTAAAAAAGTGAGATGTGAGATCAGATACTTAATGTAAGATGAATAATGAAAAGAGTGAGTGAACACAAGACAGCTTATCCTTGCTTCATTAATTATAGCAAGACCTTTAACTATGTCATTTAACCCAAAATATGGAATGTATTAAACCTAATAGGTATGTTGTATCACTTCTAGGCCTCTTCCTTTTTCTGATCATGGAAACCTGTGCTGAAAATTAATTTACAAATATAGTGTTGTTTTGAATATTGGAGATAAGTATATACAGTATATTGTTTTCATATTTATTTAACTAATATCGCCAATAGAAGAAGGCAACATCAGAAGTGAATTTGGAGAGCAAAACGCTAACAATTTGAGATGTGCAGGGAATACATTAGTAAAAAAAAAATAGTTAAAAATAAAAATGAATTAAAAATTGAAATTGAAAAATCTTGGTTAATGTTGAATATCGAAGAGATAAGTATAATAGTTTGCATATCCAATGAATTTACAGGTGAAAGAGAATAGATACGTTTGATTCTTGAGCTCAAGAATAAGTCATAGTAGCAATATGTTGAAAAAAAAGTAAATTAATCCTAAGGAGGAAGATGTCTAATTGTATGTAATAAGTTAGACAAGATCATGAAAGGCAAGGACATTTAAATGATAATAAATATTGGTGTGGCTAGCTAGAAGAAGAGTCTTTCCAGTTTCCAATGATAGTATGGCTATGAAACTGAGATATAAAAATAGTAGTCTTCAAGTGATGGGTTTGGAAATGATTAGTAAGCGCACTTTGGGTTGCAAAAGAACCTGGACCAAATAAAGTTTGAATTTTCCCTTGAGAATAATGATCAGTAACATAAACTCATATATTCTAAATGAGCTACAACTAGAGAACGCACTAGAAAAAATTATTATGCTTAGGAAGGTTGAAAATAGGAGAGAATGCATAAAAGTAAGCAACAGAATAAGAGAGATTTTAAGACTGTCCTTGGAAATTATTACCCAGGCAAGAAAAGGTGGGGATATGGTAAGCATTATTCTTGCCATTATCAGCAATATGAAACCTTCTTGAGAGTACAGAAGTATCTAAGCAGGGATTCTGAAGAAGAAAAATACAATTGTTGCTATATAATACTAATACCGTAAGGTATGATCATTTGGTTCCTGTAAGCTTATTTTTGGCATGTTTCATTAATCTTAGCTTTTTCTTTGGCTATTTTGGATATAGCTTATGAACATTTTGTTTTTATGTTTTAAATCGCAACAAATTATACTGGAAAAGCAATATATATATTGGGAATCAATGGTTAACACATCTGCCTAAGAGGCAATAGAGCACAGGTTCGATTCCCAGCAAGGGTATGGCTAGCTGATGAGAGCTAAATAGCTTGAAATAGATCTATACTAGTCTCCCTTTATTTATTTATCAGCATAAATATAACAAATGTAACAAAAAGGCAACAGTAAAAATATTGGGTTTCTGTCTGGATGGTCTCTTGTGACAAGCCGAAGGACAGATGGAAGTGTGACCTTCCTCCCATATTCGGGCATACCAGGGGTTGTGACTTTAAATATATACCTTTCACCCTGGCCTGGCTGATAAGGAGTCAAGCCCTGTAGCTCAATGGTTAACACTCCTGCCTAAGAGGCAATAGAGCACAGGTTCGATTCCCAGCAAGGGTATGGCTAGCTGATGAGAGCTAAATAGCTTGAAATAGATCTATACTAGTCTCCCTTTATTTATTTATCAGCATAAATATAACAAATGTAACAAAAAGGCAACAGTAAAAAATATTGGGTTTCTGTCTGAATGGTCTCTTGTGACTATATATATATACAAAGTTCCCAAATAAATTTTAGAAGGCCTATGGTATAACTAAAGAAAAGTAGCAACAATTAGGGTCCTTTATTGACTATATTTAAGGCTGAATTTCAGGATTATTTTACTTATTTACTTTTGTAACTCCTATTAAGTATAGTAATACTTAATTATAGTCAGCTGCCAAAAATTTTAAAAAATGAAGGAATATCTAAGCCAATCCTACTGCTTATAATTGATCACAACCAATGCATTAACAGGAGGGACTAAATGAGATATGACTTTTAAAGATATACGGTAATAGAAATACCAAATGTTTTCCAGAGTTAAAGTGTGG
The DNA here is from genome assembly GCF_009769535.1 of Thamnophis elegans. Lineage (NCBI taxonomy): Eukaryota > Metazoa > Chordata > Lepidosauria > Squamata > Natricidae > Thamnophis > Thamnophis elegans. The sequence continues at coordinate 15,087,392 of NC_045544.1, forward strand.
TTTGAATTTAATAAGTAAGGGATAGGAGGTGGTGGGATACTATGGGCCCACTGTGGTAGGTTAGATCCCCCAAAATGCCAAGTTGAAAGATACTGATGCTGCAGCAGCAATTACACTGAAATCACCCCAAAGTATACATACAATGTATGTACTTCAGGGCATGTATTGATCATCTTACCTTTGAAACTGTCAGCAATTTTCTTTATATTTTTATATATTTGTCAGAAAATTGTCCCCTTGGGGGACAAGGAAAAACGTTACACTATCCAGTATATTCAGGGTAAAAATAATGAGCTATTTTCTCAAGAGTTGGGTTTTTTTAAAAAAAAATAAAGTATCCCTGAGCCTAATGACTTGAGAAGGGATTTTTTTAAAACAACAACAACACATTCGTCCATGCACTCTTTAAACAATTTCGAAGTTAACCACCCCAACTTTCCCTCACTCCCTTCCTTCGAGAGGCCTTTTCTCTAGAGCTGAGAGGGGGTAATAAGAAAGCAGCCGAAAGAACCGGGGACATTCGTGCAACTGCGGCCATTTTAAACATGGGTGCGAGGCGGGGTGGGGAAGGGGGAGGCAGAGGTGTTGGGTTCGTTGTCAAATTAGCTACACCTTCTTTTTCCGCGGGGCCGGCCTCTGGGAGCGAGCGAGCCCCCCGAAAGGCCGGCAGGCAGGCTGCGCTGGGTCGCGTACTGATCGGCGGGGCTTGATCTCGGGGGCCTCCATTGAGGGGAGCGCCGCAAGGAGGGGGAAAGCGTTGGCCGCCGCACAGCCCGCAGCCGGGAGGGTGGGGGGGGGAAAGGGTAGCGGTGGCGGCGGCGGCGGCGAGGAGCAGCCTGGCTCGGTTGGGTTCATTCGTCCTTACCGCCCCGCCTTTGGGTGGCAGGCAGCGCAGCGGCCAGAGCGAGCCCGCCGGCGGGACTGCAGCGGCCTCTTCTGCCTCTTCTCGTCTGCCGCGAGCGGCCGAGAAGCTGCCGCCGCCGAACACAATAAAAGGAGGCGGTGAAGAGAAGGCAGCCGGCAACGCTTCCCTTTCGCGCTTCGTAGGCCCGGCCGGGCTGAGGGGCCCTTGAAAAGGCACCCCCCCACACACCCTCTATCATACCCGGCTCCTCCAGCCAGTCGCTGGGAAGTCGGCTGGAGGAGGCAAGGCGGCGGCGGCGGGTGCAGGCCGAAGGGAGAGGCCTAGTGTGCCGTACCCTGCACCTCTGAGAAGGCGCCTGGGCCAGACCGAGGAGGAAAGGCGGCGAGGGGGGAAAAAGGCTGGTCGGCGCGATGGTGTGAAACGAGATCAGCGGCTGAGCGAAGATGGCCGGTGGTGGCGGCGTCGGCGGGGGTAGAAACGTAGGGAATATCCGGCAGCCGGGCTTTCTTCTCGAGGGTAAGTGGATTTCGGTGGGGGGTCATGGAAGCCGAAGCGCCTTTCCATGAAAAGAAGCCTTTTCCCTGGGGATTCAAGGCGTCCTACTTCCGAGTAAACCTATCTCGAAAGGAAGCTCGGGAAGGGAGCTGGACCCCCCTCTCCGCGTTTGGCTTCCACTAGTGGGGATTTTCTATCCTATAGGATCGGCAAGTCTTGTAGGAGCGAGGTAAAAAAAAGAGGAGCAGGAGCGGTTTAGTCTACTTTTCTTTCTTTCTTTCTTTCTTTCTTTCTTTCTTTCCTTTTTTTACAAAAATTCGAACAAAAGCAAGAGGGGAAAAAAACCTGCATACTGGGAGGGGAGCGGTGATGGCTGGCAAAGGTTAATATTTCGATAAGAGATGAAGCTAATTGAGTCAGACTTTTGTGTGGTCGCCTTCATTATGGCAGCTGCTGGCACCCCCCCTTTTTTACTTTAATGTTCCTTTTACCCCATAAAGAAGCTTTTCCTTTTCTGCATTAATTATTTTTAATGCTATCTTCAAGATATTGAGAGAGAGAGAGAAAAAAATCAGACGATAGAAAATGCTGATGTGAGAATTATTATATACCTGGTTTGTATGGTGTCCCCCCTTCCCACCGCCCAATTTATGTGCTTCTTTCCCCCTAATCTTGCTGGACATCAATTGGTAAGAAAAGTTTACAATGCCATCATAGCTATCTTTACTACTAAGTAAAGCCTTTTTCTAGGAAGGTGGGCATGCCTTTGCTACCTTAATTGAGCATCCATATTAGAAGATATACTAACTCCAGGCCAACTCAAAAGTCACAAAATGGGCGGGTTTTCATCTTTTCTATATATTCTGGTCACAAAAAATATATGAAAAGTACCTTCCAAAGTTAAGTATAAAATGCCAGAATAAAATTCCTCTTGGCAATTATATTTTCTTTGATGACTTAAATAGCTTGCTTTTCTCTCCAAAAATAATTTAATGGAGGTTTTTTTTTTAATAAAAGATTCCAAGGTTAAATTTTTTTTTAGCTGTGTTTAATTTCGAAAGTAGGATATGTTCATATGTTGAATGTGCTGTCTAACATTGATAATTTGATTTTTGGTTCTTGTATCCATGAAATGAGATGATAAGGTTTCATACCAGCTCTTCAAATTATGTGAGGAAGAATGATGTGAAAGCAGGTTCAAATGTTACTTCTTTGTAACATTTGGAAATATACTGGATTTATTATCACAGCAAAGGTTAAAGATTACCTTTTCCTTATTATGACTATATGTTGAATAGCATATATGTGTATATTCAGCAGTAGTGCTTACAGGAGTCATCAGGGCATTTCCTACCTGCTTTGTATACCTAAAAAGGAAAATATGAATCATTCCTAAAATTTAGTGGTATAGGGGTTGTAGCAGTGCGGTGACAGAAAATGACACTGCGCTATCAAAGCATGCTGAAACAAAAGGAATACATTGGCAGTTGTTTCATTTGGAAAGTTGTATATATGAAACAGCTTTTTGTGGTTGGGCAGTTTTTGCCACATCATAGTAATACCTCTTCACAAACGTTTGTGAAGTAAAAATGGCTATAATGTCATATAAAGTTGTTTCATAAATAGTGGTTTCTCAGACATAGAAGCTTTTATGCAGTTTAGGCTCAAATTGCTATTAATAAGCGTACTTTAGTGTGCTATCTTAGTACAGCCACAGGGGTGTAGTCCACATTAACTAGCATTCCATTTAACATGTCAGTAGATAGATTTGTAATCGATCTTGAACCATTTATTTCATTTTATTAATATTTATTAGTATTAATAATGATTAACTATTATCATTGTTTTGGAACTTCTCACAAGTAGAAATGTGCTTGTATATAAATGTGTAGGAACATGAATTATTACTTGGATTGCAGGATTATGAACCTGTTGCATTTACTTAAGTTTGTTATTTAAATCATATATGGGGTAAAATTCTCTGCAGTAGTTTGGAAAACAAGGCTATTTTGACCTTGAAGGGCAATATTTCCTAAATATTAACATCTGATTTGCATATAATAGTTTCATTCACATGTATTGATCTCAAAACAATTATGGCTAGTGTTCCTCCTATTTTTGTTGCACAATTTAATCCAGGTACTCTAAGCTTCATTTTCTATAAAGATTTTAGAAATCATTTGGTTCTCATTTTAATATTATCTTTCTAATCTGTTTGCAGTCTATAACTGTCCTCAGGAGCAAGCTAATTTAAGACTGAACTGGGCCAACAGAAAATAAGGAACAAGGAAGAAGCATTGAATTATTGGAATATACTGGGAGGGCAAGATGAACAGGATAGGGGTGTCTTCATTGATGACAGAGAATAACCATGGTACTAAATAAAACAACTGCAGTGACATTTGTAATTTTGAATAGGGATTATAGATTGCTATGGTGACAGTCACAGAAAGGCTACCATAAAAAAAGGAGGAAACACAAAATGGCTGTTGTAGGTGAATGGCTAGTTTGTAGTAGAACAGCAAGATCAACATAAGGCAAATAGAAAGTGGCTCTTTTAATGGACAATCATGGTTCTTTTTAGGGGTCACCTTCAAATATAATCAAATTAATACATGATGTATATGACTTTGTGCAGTGTCTATACTGATTTTTAAAACATTTTAATGAAAGTTAAATATCCTTCTGTATTGGTATGATAAAGATAGTTAACATATCAAAGCAGAATTTGCATCATATCAATATCAAATAGAAAAATGAAGCTTGGACCATTCCTTGCTGCTATAATTTGAGTATTGTATTCTCTTCTATCAAATAGAAAATGAAGCTTGGACCATTCCTTGCTGCTATAATTTGAGTATTGTATTCTCTTCTACAGGTTACTTATGTTCATTGCACCACAAGCAGGATCTTGTTTTATTAATCTTATTAATGATACATTGATCTCATGTTGCTATAGCTCTAGAAGATGACTTGAGTAAATTCTTTTTAAAGAAGAAAATTGAATAGTTTCATTCATTATGGCATACCAATAGTTATCAGATAGTTTATGTTTTCCAGCTATAAATACCTTTTTAAACTGATTGTTGTATATAATTGCAATCAGTTTATGGTAGTCTCTTTACCCTTATAATGTTTTCCATATATGTTGTAGACACATTTATTTATTTACTGGTATGTATTTATGTTTATACATCATCCCAGTCAAGTAATAGTTAAATATTTATCAGCATGATCAATGGCTGCAAGATGGGAGAGATAGTATTAATTCACAATACAAAATTGAGGAAAAGCAACTTAATGACACTTGGGAATTGTATCAATAAATTCTGATTGTGACTATGATACATTATGTATCATGTTCATGTTTACTAGTCAACATGTATTGCATGAAGCTAGACACTACAGTTTGAAAGATAGTAGACGGGGTAGTGTTATATATAAACCTGAACAATTCTAGCATTATTCAGCAAACTCTGGCATCCTTCCCATTTTTAAAATAAAGGTAAATTGAAACTTCAAGATTTGTCAAAATGTGTCAAGTCATGAAGATCAGGTAACTGACTAATCACTTAGAAATTAGAAAGTTGGAATATTATTTAGATTCAACAAAGCTCTTTTTTAATTTCTAAATAATACAAATATCTAATAGGAACATTTTTTTCTAAAACCATGAACAGAATATGATAAATAATACATAATTAAAATAATACATAATAATACATAAAGGAGAAGGAAGAAATGAAAGCAATATAGTTAATATTGTATTGTTTTTTAAGCATAAAACTAAGATGTGTTTTATTTTACTAAATCTACTTGAATGATACTAAGGAATTTGAAGTTGCATTTGTATATTTAGTTTTTCTGATAAACATTCCTTTATTGGGAAGAAAAAATTATTTGTGGACAACGTTGAAGGAAGTTAAAGTTGACTAATCATTTTAATGCTGGGTGACCTTGTTCCTGATTAGTGGTATCATTGGCAGACATAACAACTTACTGTAATCTTCCTTTAAGATTGTGGTGGAAGAGTTGGTTTTTGATACTCCCTCATCGTCAGAATTAAAAACAAGTTCATGGATAGGAGTGGAGCAATAGAATGAAGAGTCTTTTCATCATCTATCTGATTGTTTTGCTCACTTCATGAAACAAGAAGATAAATTATATTTAGAAAAGCAAGGCTCCAGAAATCTCAATGAAGTAGCTGTGGATAATATGCATGGTTATGTGGAATCCCAACAATTGGTAGTGGTAGGTTGAGTGGATTTTATAACTGAAAGAAAGTTAAGATTTATTTTTTGCATTTTTTTCTTCCTTTGTCTCTATACCTCATAGTTTCTCCCTTCCCAAACTATTTTTTGGAGAACTGCCCTTTCACTTTGAAAACTATGGCTTTAAAGCTGTTCCATACACTTCTGTTATGAAGCAGTGCTGATACATTTTGGACCAATTCCAAAGAGAACTTTTAATATTCTCATTCAGTAATTCATTTCAGATTGAATTTAGAATACTTATATTAGCGTTTATTTTCTAATAAGTTTTCAGTTTTATCACTCGCCACCAAACTAAAAGTCTGGATTAGTTAATATGAGAGTCCCAATTTGAAGAATGTTGTTAAAAATAAATAAAAAACAGCCCTCGGAATTGTGCCTGTAATCATAATAGAAAAGGGGCAATTTTGTTAAAATTGATAAGAGATTATTAAACACTTTAAATTTGAATTAGTGTGGAAGCAATTCACAAAATTAATTATGGCTTTAAATCAGAATTTAAAATGAAAAACTGTTTTTGGCCTTTCTATTTTTAAGATTGAACAGAATTGATAGTGAAAGTCAAAATTTACGTTCTATTAGGATCTAAATTTCAGAGAGCCAGTTTGATGTAGCAAGAGAAGGCATCAGACTAGAAATCAAGAGACTGAACTCTAATTCTGCCATAGGCACAAACCCAGTTGGGTGACCTTGGGCCAGTCACTCTTTCACCCCTAAGAAGGAGTCAATGGCAAACTATTTCTGAAATCTTGCCAAGAAAAACTGCAGGGACTTGTCCTTAAAAAACAAACACCCTGTGAGCATTTTTTTTCTGAAAAAAGGGGAAATCCCATTGTTAATAATGTACAGAGTTGTATGAAAAAATAGGTCCTCCTAGTCAAAATAAACCTAACATAATTTTTTAGAATTGTGAACAATGCTTATGTGAAGTTGTTTACAGATCCAAATTAAGAAGAGAAAGGGTAATATGGCAGATGGAGAAGTTTGAAGCCCCTTTCACTCATTTCTTTGTAACACTAATAACTGCTTCTATATATTTCTTGTAGCCAACTGAAAAATCTTTGTACAGTATTTTTATTTCCCCCACTCTTTGCAGAACTCATGTAATTCAAAAATACTCTTAGATCTATTTCTGTGCACTTCATGTTTGAGATTTATCCAAGATTTTGAATACCGTATTTATCGGCGTATACACGCAGTTTTAAAACTAAATTGCAAGCTTAAACCCTGCCTGCGTGTTATACGCCGATACTGCGTGTTATACGCCGGGTCCACTGTTCCCTCTAAGGTGCGCGGCCGCACGGCCGCGCACATGGCAAGAAACCCCCGCGCAGAGGTTTCTAACTCCCGCGCAGAGGTTTCTTTCAAAGCAAACGTGGGGAAGTCCTTTGCAGGCAGCTAGAACTGGCTGCCTGCAAAGGACCTCCCCAAACTTGTTTCAGCGGCAGCTCTCAGCCTGGCGGCAGCGTCACACAGACTGTGGAAGGAGGGGGAGGAGGAGGGAACCAAAGAGAGCTTTTACCGAGTCTGCGCCCCACAGCCAGGACCGTCCTGGCGCCTCCAGCCGCGTTTCTTCCTGCAAAGCCCTTCGGGCAACCCGAGAGTTCCGCTTGACGCCAGAAGGGCTTTGCAGGAAGAAACGCGGCGTTTCTTCCTGCAAAGCCCTTCTGGCGCCAAAAGGAACTCTCGGGTTGCCCGAAGGGCTTTGCGGGGAAGAAACGCGGCTTGAGGCGCAAGGACGGTCCTGGCTGTGGGGCGCAGACTCGGTAAAAGCCTCTCTTTGGTTCCCTCCTCCTCCCCCTCCTCCTCCTCCTCCTCTCCTTTCTGGAGCCCCTTCCTCAAAGATTTGGTACCAAAGCAATGGCGGTGAGGAAGTTGTGTTTTGGATTTTGCACTGTTGTCTTTTCAATGGTTCTCAGACTGGTTGAACCTTTAGCAGCTGGGGTGATATTCTTTACTGTTAAGGTTACAATTGGATGTGTTGGACAAATCTTAAAAGATGAAACTTTTATTAAAACGTTTGACTTAACTAAAAACGTCTTCCTTTTTTCTTCTTCTTAAATATGATTTATTTATTTATTTTTACTTCAGAAGTTTGATGACCGTTGTACAAACTAATCCAACCTAAATGTAGAGGAGGAGAAGAAGGGGGGGGATTTAAAAAGAGCAGAGGAAAAGAAAAGAAAGCATGAAGAAAACATAAAGAAAGGGATGGGAGGGAAGGAAGGAAGGCACTTTATGTTGAGGAGTTAATGTTACAATTCATGTTCTAATGTTATAAATTTTAATCCAACATTAAGTTCCGAGCTTCCAAGTCATTTATTTTTAATGAAAAAATTTTTACTCAAATTTTTGTGTTAAAATGGGGGATGCGTGTTATACGCCGGTGCGTGTTATACGCCGATAAATACGGTACTTAAATTAAGGTTTGTGAAGGACATTATAAAATCTTTGTCTTTATAAGTATTTAATAGTTGATTTTGAGATATGTTTCAGATCATTGTATTGCTGAAATTCACAGTCTCCTTTCAGGTTTAATTTCTGTACTGACAAGAGAAAAATGCAAAAGTAAGAAGAGAAGGATTCTTAGCTTCATACAAGAAACACTGGAGCCTTTTTAATCTTCCAAATAAGATGTTGTAAAGTAGTAACTGGAGGGGTGTCAAACTTCTGCACTTGCCATCTTGTATGATATATAACTAGATAATTGGCTATTTCTGTTTATCCTCTACTAAATTGTTTCATGTAATAAAGTATTCATATAGTAAAACCTGTGGTATTTTTCCATAGAAGACATCCTTATCCAACAAGTGCATAGGACAATAAGATTGTGAAATTGAGCACTGTAAACTAAATAAGAATTGGTTTTATTCTAATATTTATTCATAAGAACACAAACCAAAGTACTAAAAGCAAAGACAACTTGTAAAAAAAACAGATTTTAAAGTAAGAATATCAAAACAATAAGGTAAGGCTGAAAAAAATATCTTAGCCTTGCATTAATTCTTTCATTTTAAAGGATTAATAAATTGCATATGTGCATATTTTATGTAGACAGCCTTTATTTTTTTAAATATTTTTCAACAACCCTATGCCAATAGAAGAACATATATAGTTCATGGTTGAACTATGCAGTCTGGTGTTCTCTGAGCTTGGTTGTTTGCTTGGAGAAGTTTTATTGCCCAACTAGGTAATATACTAATGAGTGTGGGCCTTGCTCCCTGTTTACATTCAATAGTGGGCTACTTCTTGGTAGTTTTGACTGAGATATTTTTCTGCTTGATGGTTTGCCTGGTGTTAATACCTGCTAATTTGGGCACTGGCTACTAGAGGGGATATAGTCTGGTCTTTTTGTTTCTTTCTTAATTTCCTTTGTATTGTTCCTTTTGAATAGTGTGCAAATATTGTTTATTTCTACGTATCTATTGATGTCTGATTTGTCTGAATCAGCTTCCAGGAATCCCTTAGTGGTTTTGGATTTAGCTTGGTCCACAGATGCACTCAGTTTCCCAGTTGAAATTTGGTTGAGTCTGTGTTGTGAAATTAAGGGTCATGTCTTCTGATTGTTAATTCATACTCATCTATGTGCTCTGTTAGTTTTCTGCCTGCCTGCTTTATCTTCCTTATTTATTGATTGATTAGCCCTTGAGCCATATCAAAGTGCAGAATTCCAGAAACAAATAATTACTAAAATTTGATAAAAGCAATTTAAAATCAAATTGGAATAAAATACGATTTAAAATGAGATTGGAATAAAATACGATTTAAAATGAGATTGGAATAAAATGTGAGGGTGATCTCGCTGCGACATCTGTCACCCCATTGATTGCTAAGGTTGATTTTGCTGATCTGGCTAGCTAGGTGGATGTCCCCATCCTCCCTCACCGCTGCATCTGTGTCCCTCCTGAAGCTGCACAGTTGGTGGAAGAGGATGACCATCTCAGAGAGGAGGAGTGTACCAATCTTCGGTCAAGGGTATACAATAGCCTGTCTGTTCTATGTAGTGGTTATTGCTGTAGTGGTTATACTATATGTTGTTGAAAGTCCTAGTTTTTCTTCATGGACTACTTGTTGGTTTACTCAAGATGTTTTGAGGGTTTTAGCTAGGTGTTTTTTAAAAATAAAGTTACATGTGTATCCATTCTATTGGAAGAAGTTGTGTAGGTGATCTGTTTCCTTTTTCTGTTGTTCCAGGTTGCTGCACTGAGTGTGAATTTGTATGAATAACATTCTAATACAGCTCCTTTTATGGGAAGTTGGGTTGTTATTTTGGTACTGGAGCATTTGGTTAGTGTGGGATGTTTTTTTCTATAGCAATCCGGAACACTGAAGTTCACAGCTGCTAAAGGCACTTTACAGATACAGTGCTTTGACCCCCCAACTCTACTTGCCTTCCAAAAGCTTCTAAAAGAGGAGTTTTTCCAGGGGGTATATGTGGGTTGATGCCAGATGCTATTTGAAAGTATCGTCGTTATTTTTTCTATTAGCTTTTATAGTTTTAATTCTAATTGTCATTTAATTTTACTTCATTTATTACAATGCTATGTGCAGCAAATATTACTTTTGCATATTGTTTGTATACAGAATATAATGGAGGATGACAGTGAAATAGATGCTCCTTTGTACTATTCAAAATATATCTTTTTTAATGCATATATTTGTAAAAATGTATTATATCCCTGAGGACATCATTTTTCTATTGGTTGCTAAAATGGCATATAATAAGTTTTCTATTTTTCAAGCATTTTGTGCAATAGTATTACTCTATTAATATATTAGCTACCCAACTTAGCACTGCATAACTCTTGAGTTTACAATATTAAAAGGATAAAAATATACAAAACCTTTATACAATATGAAGAAAATACTATAAAGATGTAAAAACTCAATGCTGACTAAAAGATGGGAATGGAGTAGGATGAGTAGGGGAAAGGTTGAATCTGTTATTAATCTATATTTGTGATTTAAATTCAAGAGTACCGGTGGCATATGGCAGAATAGGGAGATAGGGGAACTTCCTCTTCTATTCAGCTATTGGCTACCCAACTGACCTATCCAATCCCCTTCTAGCATTTACAGTGGGTGGTGCTTGAATATGTCTCTCTTGAATTAAGGCAGCAGTGGCACCTCAGAGGAGGTAGTGAAAGAATGATACTAGGAATTGCAGAAGCAGGTTATTGTTGAAGCAATGTAGAGAAGAGGGATGAGGCACATCAGCACTGTCAAAAGTTGGATGGAGCTTTCCCCTCCTTTCCTGTAGGCTTCTGTGGCATTCCCAGGCAAAGAAGGAACAAACTAATAGTGCTTCCACCTTGTCTGTGCAATTGTGACCATACATTTTCTTTTTAATTGAGACCGCTTCAGTTGTATGTTGTCTACTAATCATTTCCTAAGGTAATGAGATGTTTTAATTATTTAATTATTTCAGGCTGCAATAGGAATGGAATTCAGAAAAGAACTAATTACTATTCAGATTTCATTTACACAATGAAAGTGGGGAATGTACTATAAGAGGAATTTTAAGCACCATACTCTAGTAGATGTGATTGATGTCTGTTCCCTGTTTCTATTTCTTCCTCGTTCCATTTGAAGTCAAAGTACAAATGTTGTTCATAACTAATGCAGTAAGGAACATTCACTTTTAAGGAGTCAGAAGCAACCCTTTGCCAGAATTAATGCATTTATGATAAGGGTATACATGAACAATATTTTGCCCAAATTTTAATAAATTTCTGAACTGCTGAATGGGAATATGGTACGCTCATTTTTGGAATGTTGTTGTTTGCTGGCTAACCTACTTTGAAATCATGATAGTACTCTTCAACTTTATAGGATAACACTGCATTTAAAATAAAAATGTGAACTAAACTACGACAGCTATATTAAAAAATTAATGAACTTGTGTATGAACAATTGCCTAGATTATCAGTTTCACCATGAGAACATAGTTTGAGTCTTCAGAACTTCATATGGATTTTACATGGTCCCCCAGAAATGCTCCAGATGATAATGCATATACATTTCCTTTAGTAGTAAACAACATCAAGCAGAACCCCCCCACACACAGAAAAAGAACGAGAAGCAAATAATATCCACTTTCCATCATGATATGTTCAATCAAAGCTTTCTTATAATGTTTTTTAATAAAATAGAAAAGTGTAGACTAACCTTAGTTGGATCCATACTATTTTTATTTTATACTCATGTTATTTTATGGAATGGTGCAAACTATAGAGAGACTGCCTTACAAGCCTGCATCCCACCCAGATGTGGTATTCAGCAGATACTGACCAGTTCTGGAGACCCAGTAGCAGACATTTTCAGTAGTTTGGAGAACCAGTAAATAACACATGACTGGCCCCTTCCCCATCTCTTCTCTGCCGAGTCCCAGCTGACTGGGAGGAAATGGGGATTTTGCAGTAACCTTTGTGGGGTGGGAATGGAGATTTTACAGTATCCTTCTCCTGCCACCCCCACCAAGCCACGCCACGCCCATCAAGCCACGCCCACAGAACCGGTAGTAAAAAATTTTGAATCCCACCACTGATCCCACCATTAGGAAATACAGTACATGCATTAAGTGCATCTGCATTTAAATTTAGTTTGGTTTTGTCTACTCCTTTCCCCTAGATTGAATAAACCTAAATTGTACTTTGGATTGTTCATTATTAAAATTGCTTTATTTTATATATAGATATATATTTATGAGTTTCTTGGAACCAGAACTGATCCTAATTTATTTCTTTTCAGCTTTGGATAAATCACAGTCCAAGCGGGATGGAGGTTTTAAAAATAACTGGAGCTTTGATCATTCAGAAGAAAGTGAAGGAGATACAGAGAAAGAGTAAGGATATTTTACTCTAGGCTGTTGGAAAATATAGTAATAGACGTCTTAAATGAATAATAATTCATTAGTAATAATAAGGTTTTCTGCTCCCCCATTCTGATTTTCTTATGCACAATTTAAACAAAGAGAAATTATATCATTTTTATATGCTATGCAGTACATTTTCAGTCTAATTTTCAAAATATGCTATTCTTTATTCAAAAAATAGCTAAAATTAACATTTTAACATTCCTAGAATTTATAATAGAGGTATGAATGAATTAAGGGCTGTACTTAATTTAGATTTTAAAAATGAGATTCTCATTTTAGAAATACTGCAGACATAATATTTCCAATTGTTCACTTTGTGTCTTATACATTTTACTTATGAATATTTGAAAACTATAAACCAGGTAGAAACATTATCAAAAGAATGCTATCTAAATCTATTGGAAAGGTAGTTTTTTTCCCTTTTTCCCTACACATGCAATATAAATTGAGAAATATTGCCATGGTTATAAAGTCTGAGATTCTTAACTAATAACATGTGATCAATTGAAGAGTCTTGAAACCATAAGTTCATTTTCTGTAATTAGATTTATATGGGACAGAATTGCATTTTATGTTTATGTTTTAAGTTATATTGATTCAGAATAAAGGAACAGATTAACATTCTTTTCCTAATAAATAGACTGATGTGATAACAATTAGTACTTTGAATGTTTAATAAAAATAGACTACCTTATGTCCTGATATATTTTAGTGAGGAGAATGAAATTATAAATGTGAAAATGTTTGAATATAAAAAATCAATGAATATTTTATATCTCTAGGAACTAAGTCTTCTGATCCATGATATTTTCCTCAATATAAAATATGTAAATGCATATTAATGTGTACAATGTATACAAATTAACATTTGTATGTTTATAAATAGTAAATATGTCATGTTTTCTAAGCAATGGAATATTTCAGTATTGAAACAGCAAGAGAGAAGAGGGAATGAAAGATGGATGGATGGATGGTTGTAAGGTGAATCTGGCTTCCCCGTTGACTTTGTCAGAAGTTCGCAAAAGATTATTCCATTACCCCAGGACAATACAACCATCATAATTATGAAACAGTTACCAATTATCTGAATTTTGATTATGCGACTATGGGGATGCTGCAGTGGTCATAAGTGTGAAAAAAGGCTCTGTCACTTTTTCAGTGTTGTTGTAATTTCAAATGGTCACTAAATGAATGGTTGTAAGTCGAGGACTACCTGTACCTTGTGATTATGAGAAAGACAAATGGACAGCAGCCACCTTAGGAAAGGCCAGGCCAGGTGCACCTTGTCACACCAGGAAGAAGAAAACAGTGGTAGTGGCTAAAAGAAAGAGATGAGTGGGAAATTGACATGGGGTGGGGGAGTGAATTGAATAGCACCTTGCTGTTGTAAATGCAGGCAGACTACCAAGCACCTGAATTTAATCATGTGAGTGCAGTTCTGTTGCTGTGGCCATAACTTTAAGCTCCAGCCACTTCAAATAGTCATTAAGCAAGGAGTACCTGTATAGTGTATGCGTGTTAGAACCCCGGCATTGGCAATACATTTAATATGACTTTTCAAAATGACTATTCTATTTACTTAAATGCAAATTATTAACTGAGGAACTATCTCACCCCAAAGGGTTTGGCCAGCCCCACATGTTCCAATAGAAGGAACATGCTGCGGATCTTTTCTGTCATGGAATTCTCTCTGGCGGAGTTCAGAGAAGAGCCTTTTCTGCCTTTTTCTTATCCTCTGGGACATTGTGCCTTGTGATCATAGAACCTTTTGCCATTAATTCCTGTACTGATTACTCTATAATTTTTCTTTAATATAATAAAATGCTGATGTCATACCCCTGGGTAAAAAAAGGTCAGGATCAATGCCAATCTGATCAACCTTTTGAATAACTTTTTTAAAAAAAAATGATTTGGGTTTCACAAAGCTCCTTTGTTTTTAAAAACATGTATTTGCAACTAAATTCAGCAATATTCACCTAAACATTTGTTTTCAAAGGACAGTGAAAATGAAGTGTCCTGCAGTATTGGAAAAATGATTGAACAAAACACATCCATTAGAGGATATGTACTGCAATGTATTTGCAACTGTAAATTGTGTGTTTATACTATGTTAGTTTTATACTAAATATTAAAAAATTATAAATGTGTACACACACACACACACACACACACACACACACAACATACATACATACTACATACATACATACAGTATACGCATGCTTCTGGGTAGCTTGTACTTTAAAAGCGAGAATAAAAAATCAAGAAACAGATCCTAAGGGGGGAAAAACCAAGCATAGCATAACATTTCTACAGCTAGTCCTCAATAACAACTACAGTTGGGATTGGAATCTCAGTCATTGAGTGAGATGGGCATTAATGAGATGGCTGTGTGACTGCTTTGCTCAATCCCATCACTCTCAGTTGCAGTTGATAAGTGAGGATCTCCGGGGTTGTTAAGTGGAGCAAAAGAGTTGCCTGCTTAAGTATTTTAGCTCTGTGTGAAATTAAAATTCTCTTAGCAGGCAATTCTTTCACTCTCAAACTTTCTCGAACTCACTGAAGAGTCTTCACCTCTTCTTGCTTCTCTCCACTTGCAACTTTCCCTGACAGCATTTCAGGGGACTTTGGAATTTGATTTTGGAATTTCCCAATTGGTTCGGCATCTTGAATTGTCTACATAAGCCCTTTAGAAACCTGTGCAGGTCACAGAGCAGCATAGTTACATGATACAACATGTCCCACACTACCTACATTGTTGTATTCTGGACCTCTTATAGCCTCCAAGTGCACATAGCAATCACATGTCAACCAGTCATAACTGTGAACTGGTTGCCAAGCACCAAAAATGAGGTCACATGACCATTGTGGAGGGACCTTTTATTATGGCCAGAATTGCTTTGTGGGGCACAAAGCATCCTTCCTGAGGCCATTGTAACAGTTATTGAATGGCCAATCATAAGTCAAGGACTATAGTGCTGGACTTCAGCAGGTATCCTATGTTTACCTGGAAGAACAGTTAAATGTTCCAGAGATATTTGGAACATCATTTAAGGTGGCAGCCATGATTTCTGGGGGAAATATTATAGGGCAGGTGCTAGGACAGAGAAAGCTTGTTCCTAGATGTCAACAAATGATGTTTAACAGAAGGGATCAAGAGTGTGCCCATTTCCCTAATCTTATTGGGTGGGCATAAACAATGGGAGATATACAGATTCTCAAATAAAGTTCTATGCCATAAAGTCCGTTATAGATAATAATGAGCATCTGGAATTGTCCCTATATGCCCCTAGCAACTAGTACAGGTCATAGAGCAATGGAATCACATGGCATAACAGACCATGCCCGTCACTACCTGCTTTGCCATATTCTGGGTCTGTTATAGCCTCTAAATGCTCTTCGAAGGCAGCTTGTTATTAATGCATATTGATATGTAATATAGGAACTCCAGGGGTTCACTCTTTTTCCAGGGTATAGCTGCTTGTTATTAGAATAGAAATAAGGGTAATATAATAATAGCTCTTAAAACACTCACTGAATGAGAGTTTATCTGGTACCTTAACAGTGAAAGCTATGAGACATTGTAGCAAAATGCACATATTAGAAACACAATTATTGTGACATGCTGTATTTGAGAGTGACACAAAGAGTTGGGCTAGTTGAAAATGTGACAATCTATTTAAAGTACTATACAAGTCAAATTCCTTTTTTAGCATTATACAGCACCAGATTGCTCAAAACCTTATTGATTCATTCTGATCATTTCTAATTACTTTTTCTCTGGTCATGCTTGCAAACCATATGAAGGTAGAATTCAGTTACGATTTTGATATAACAGGTACGTTTCTTCACAGAAACGTGTGTGTGTGTGTGTGTGTGTGTGTGTGTGTGAATGAATGAAAATGAATGAATGAATGAACGAACGAACTGTTTTGGATGCTTTCTCTCAGGATCCTAGCTGAATTTGCTATCTTAGGGTTGTGCCATTGCATCTTACTGGCCTAATGCTAACAGTGATTTCAGCATTCTTCGTCCCTGGTAGTTCATATGGTTGCACATTTCATTCTTCTCAGGTCACTAGAAGGATCTGCTTTTCTTTCCCCCCCTGCTGTTGCTTCCTTATGTTTTTCTCTAAAAACTTTCAGCTTTCAGTTTTGGATTGCATTGATTAAATTATTGCCCTCAAACCATTTTAAAGAGATATGGTGTAGAGTTAAAAGCACTGGGCTGGAAACTGGGAGACTGAGTTCTAATATTGACTTAGGTTGGAAACCAGGTAGGTGACTTTGTACCAGATACATACTTTGCCCTCGGATAATGACAATTGCAGAAGATCCCCCCCCCAAAAAAAACACTGAGTTTTATTGAAAGACTATAATCTAGCAACAATATTAAACTTGTCAAATAAGTAGATTTGAGAGTATTATATACATTGCAGTTTTGAAGTCTCCAATGCTAAAATGTTGAATGTTATAAGCCCTATTTTGAAATAAAATTCTATATAAACTTCATCTTTAAAGAAAATAGTGCTGTTAGTCTAGAGAGAAAAAATCAAATGGAAATATTCTTTGATATGTGAAGATTTTGTAACGATTGGTGAAACTTGATTCTTGTCTTAATCTAAGTCAGTTGGTGAAAGTTTAAATATATTTTTTCTATGTAGTGAAGCCAATTTGCTGTCATTTGATGAAAGTGATGGAACTTGCAGTCCCAATGGTGAAAGAAAAGTGAGTATATAAAATATAATGTACATTTATTCATTTTACCAATGCCATATCACATGAAATTTATATTTATTTAATACAATAATATAAGAGCGGAGTTGGAAGGGACCTTGGAGGTCTTCTAGTCCAACCCCCTGCCTAGGCAGGAAACCCTATACCCTTTCAGACAAATGGTTATCCAACATCTTCTTAAAGACTTCCAGTGTTGGGGCATTCACAACTTCTAGAGGCAAGCTGTTCCACTGATTAATTGTTCTAACTGTCATGAAATTTCTCTCCCTTGCTCTCCTTGATTAGTTCCTACCCATTGCTTTTGTTCTACCCTCAGGTGCCTTGGAGAATAGTTTGACTCCCTCTTTTTGTGGCAACCTCTGAGATTGGAACATGCTATCATGTCTTCCGTAGTCCTTCTTTCATTAAACTGGACATACCCAGTTCCTGCAACCGTCTTCATGTTTTAGTTTCCAGTTCCCTATTAATCTTCATTGCTCTTCTCTGCATTCTTTCTAGAGTCTCCCATCTTTTCTACATCGTGGCGACCAAAACTGAATGCAGTATTCCAAGTGTGGTTTACCAAGGCATTATAAAGTGGTATTAACACTTCACGTGATCTTGATTCTATCCCTCTGTTTATGTAGCCTAGAACTGTGTTGGCTTTTTTGGCAGCTGCTGCACACTGCTGGCTCATATTTAAATGGTTGTCCACTAGGACTCCAAGATCCCTTTCACAGTTATTACTGTTGAGCAAGGTACCACCTATACTGTACCTGTGCATTTCATTTTGTTGCCTAAATGTAGAACCTTACTCTTTTCACCATTGAATTTTATTAGATAGTGCCCAATGTTCAAGTTTGTCAATATCCTTCTGTATCTTTAGCCTATCTTCTGGAGTGTTGGCTATTCCTGCCAGCTTTGTGTCATCTGCAAATTGATGAGTTCCCATTTATTCCCGCATCCAAATCATTGATGAAGATGTTGAAGAGTACTGGGCCTAAAACAGAGCCTTGGGGTACTCCACTGCATACTTCCCTCCGTGAAGATGCAGTTCCATTGAGGACTACACGTTCAGTGCGGTTGGTCAGCCAGTTACAAATCCATCTGGTGGTGATGCTGTCTAACCCACACTCTTCTACTTTATCTAGTAGTAGGTTATGGTATCTTAAAGCCTTACTGAAGTCCAAGTAAACTATATGACGGCATTCCTCTGGTCCACTAATTTTGTCACATTATCAAGAATGCAATAAGATTAGTCGGCATGATCTGTTTTTGACAAACCATGTTGGCTTTTGGCTTACTTTGTTGCTTCTAGGTGTTTGCTAATTCATTGCTTGATTATCTTTCCAGAATCTTTCTGGTATTGAGGTCAGGCTGATAGGTCTGTGGTTTCCTGGATCTGTTTTTTCCCTTTTTTGAAGATGGGAACCCATCAGCTCTTTTCCAGTCTCTGGCAGTTCCCCGGTGCTCCAGGATCTCGAAAGAGAAAGTTCGTGGTTCTGAGATCTCGTCTGCCAGTTCCTTCAGAACCCTGGGGTGTAATCCATCCGGTCCTGGTGATTTGAACTCGTCTAGGGTAGATAGGTGCTCACTTACCATTTTCTTCCCTATTTCAACTTGTGTTCCTAATCTGATTTTTGTGGTGCTGTTTTTGATAGGTTGGACTGTTTTATCCCTTTGTGTAAAGACAGATGCAAAACATGAGTTACCGTATATACTCGAGTATAGGCCGACCCGAATATAAGCCGAGGCACCTAATTTTACCACAAAAAACTGGAAAAGTTATTGACTCGAGTATAAGCCTAGGGTGGGAAATGCAGCAGCTACCGGTAAATTTCAAAAATAAAAATAGATACCAATAATGTTTTTGAATATTTATTTCAAAGAAAAACAGTAAACTAGCGGTGTATTCAATGAAATACTTCACTCACCTCATGATGCTGATGTCCCGCTGTGATGATGATGTCCCGTGCAGCCGCGGGAGCGATGTCCCGCCTCCTATGACACACGGCACAGTGATTCCTATCATTGGATCACTGTACCAGAGGAGGTGGGACATCGCTATGTGGCTGCTTGCCATAACAAGGAGGAGGTGGGACATCGTTGCAGAGCGGCAGGAGGGGGAAGGGGAATCGTAAGACAGCCCTGCATTACATTAGAACGTGAGGAGGGGGGATGGTGCGGTGCGCGCTGCGCGGCAAACTGACACAGAGGGAGGGGAAACTCACAGGGGCACTGGGCCATTCACGAGTGTCACCCAGCGGCATGGCCCCGCCCCTTTTTCTCCTCCATTTCGGGCAAATTTTTCACTGACTCGAGTATAAGCCGAGGTGGCTTTTTTCAGCCCAAAAAGTGGGCTGAAAAACTAGGCTTATACTCGAGTATATACAGTAAATAGTTCTGTTTTCTCCCTGTTGCTTGTCACCTTCTTGCCACTTTCTCCCAGCAATGGACCAATTGTTTCATTAACCTTTTTCTTGTTTTTAACATGTTGGAAGAAGCTTTTTTTGTTATTTTTAGTTTTGTGGCAAGCCTTTCTTCATTGTGAGCCTTAGGTTTCCTCATTTCATCTTTACATGCTCGGGCTATTTGCTGATATTCTGCCTTAGTTATGTCCCAATCTTTCCACTTTATATACTTATCTTTTTTGTCTTTCAGTTTGTCAGAGAGTGCTGGTTTCTTTTAGGAGCTGTTATTTTTCTTCTTCATTGGTATTGTGCTAGATTGGGATTTTGTAATCTCATTTTCCAAAATTTCCCAAGCTTCTTGAGTTGTTTTCCCCTTGAGGATTCTCATCCATGGAATTCTTCCCAAGCTCTCTTGAAATTGAACTTAGCTCTCTTAAAGCTCTCTTACTCCAAGCTAATTCTGATTTAGTCTTTGACCTACAAGAACAATTAACGACCAGAATTTCCATGATGAAACAAGGAGTTGTTAAGTGAGTCATGCCTGATTTTATCACTTTTGCCATGGTTGTTAAACAATTCACTTCAGTTAAGTGAACCATGCGGTGGTTAAGTGAAGCCAGCTTCCTCCATTGACTTTGCTTGTCAGAAGCTGCTTGGCAAGGTTGCATGTGGCAATCACATGAACACACACACACACTGGATGCTGCAACCATCGTAAACATATACCAGTTGCCAAATGCCCAAATTTTGATCTTATAACTGTGGGGATGAAGTCATAAGCATGAGGACAAACAGTATGCAGTATATATTATATCATGAAGAGTATCGAATTATTAGCAGCCTGATAATTATATACTCTTATTTTCTTTGGAAATTGAGAAACAGTTGTTATGTTTGTTTACAATGGGTACATATGCTTGTGGTGTGGAATAGGTAATGTTGAGAAATCAGTAATTCATTGTCTTATCAAAAATGCCAGATTACTTGACAACAATTTGTTTACACATAGCACTAGCTCATCATGTAGCTTATTTTGACTTCAGTAAAAAGTAATGATAATATGTGAATATATCCAATGTATTTTGTAGATTGTAGCTTATGAGTTGTCACTATTTTTACATTTCATGCCAACCTAAAAGTTGACTAAATTTGTGGACTTATTTTTTAAATTAATTTCTCAAATACAGATAGTCTTCTGCTACAACCATTTGTTTAGTTACTGTTCAAAGATACAATGACACTGAAAAAAATGACATGACATTTTTCACACGATCATTCTCGCATCCTCATTGTCACATAATCAAAATTCAGACACTTGGCAACTGGTTCATATTTATGACGGTTGCAGTGTCCTGGAATCATGTGGTTCCCATTTGCAACATTCTAACCAGCTAAATTAATGGGGAAGCCAGATTTACTTAACTGTATTTCTAACTTAACAATTGAAGTGATTCACTTAATAATTGTGATAAGAAAAGATTGTAACTTGGACAAAACTCACTTAACAACTGTCTCACTTAGCAACAGAAATTTGGGACTCAATTGTGATTGTAAGTTGATTACTATGTCCAGTAATCAACCCCCCCACCCCCAGTTTCCTGAGCAGCATACAATTTATTTAAAATATAAGGTGTAGAAAGGTATTTCTTTTGGAAAATTTTAATCCTACTATTTGAGCAGGATCTTCCAGTTTGGGGACATTTGAGACAGTATGAAAAGGCCTGAAAATGTTTTAGTATTTGAAAGGGTGACAGAAATGTAATTTCCTCTTTTGATATGATGGTTTATGTTCTTTTATTTCAGCCATGTCGCCATCGCTTTGGAGCCAGAAATGATGCCTTAAGGACATACAGCAGACGAAACAAAAGTGACACTCCTGGAACTTTAAAAAGCACCCCAACTGGACTTAACATATCGGGAAGCGGCAAGAATATATGGTGGTGTGCTTTTCAGATGATCTCAAAATTGTTTAATATGTGGTGTATGTCTGGAGGAAATGTTAGTTAGAGTGCTGCTAACACTGTTCAGCTGTCTGTTTCCACTGTAGTGATTGTATTTAAGCAAGTATAAAAATACATCTATTATAATATCTAAATATTATTTTAGATACATATTGGAATATATAACTATATATAAAAATGTCCAACTACACAGAACTTTACAGAACCAGAACGAACAGATAGGAGCACATTATTTGTTGCTATTGAACACTCAAGAGAGAAAAATTTCCCCTTTCCAGCTAAAGCTTACAGTAAACCCAATGACGTCTGGTTATTAGCAAAAGAATGCCTGTGCATATATCTTTTGTTGCCAGTATTTCAGTTGCTATGTTGAGTTGTACGATGAAAATCACAGAATGCAAGGGACAAAATTAGACTTAATCTCCTGAAGACTATCTGTTCCAATGATAGTATTATGCTACACTAACTGCTTGTCGTGTGCTTTTAAATAAAGTTATTTTCCAACAAAGGAATATATACTATAGGTTTGATATCTGCTTTCCAGAAAATGTTGACTTGGGCTTTTGTGCATCATTTTTTATTTTATTTTAGAGCATTGTTTTTTAAACTTTGCACCTATGCCAATTCCTATAAAAATAAAAACTGTTTTAGCAAACATTCAACTAATTGTTCTCTTTCTCCTCCAACCACAGCAGCCACCAATCTTGCTAGTGCCCAAGTTGGAGGAGAAAGGGAGATGTTTGGAAATGCTATCTAGCGAATGAGTTAATTATTTTTTCCTTGACTTTAATAAATTTTAAAACTATAATTATTGCAATCTATCATTGTGTATTTGGCTTAAAATTTGAGACCAAAAAATCATGGTAAATGTTACATAGATGTAAACACTTAAACACAATTGTTCCTTGCTTTATGTTATTTAAATTAGAATAAAAATCAAGTTGTTTTGAAAATTTTTGATAAAATAACATTTTAGGATTCCTCCAAAATTATATGTAATATGCTGACAATAATCTATTTCAGAATTACTCTGTGTTATATCTATGTTTTGTTGGGCTACCTCCTGTTTTACTATGCCATTAAATGATTCTTCATTTATGTACTGTTAGCATATTTGTGCCCATTGCGTTTATATTTTATCAGTTTCTTTCTTCCTTCAATTGCCTCAGAAGAAGAATTTGTAAACTTTATCTTATGTAGGAACACATATGTAGAGAATGTTGGAATGGAATGGAATGTTGGCATTTCCTTTCAAACCATGCCACAAATATACTCTCAAATTATGCCAATTTGGTAGCAGTTTGTGGTTTCTGGAAACAATGTTCTGCATCAATATAAATTCTTTGGATGATAAATTTGGCTTATCCCTACGTCATTATATTAATCTCATCAGCAGATTCCCCTTGGATGATTAGGATCGTGTTTAAAATCCTAATAGATTTATGGCTTTACCTTCTACATCTCAAAGAAAAGAAATTCCGCTTCGGAAATCTATACCAATTGAAAATTATAGTTTTAGTATTTCCCTTGCACTGTGAAATTAAGCAATGTTAGTTTTGTATATTCTTCAGGTGAACAAGATAAATTCAAATAGTTCATAGTTCAGATTTTTTGGAGAGGATCTGCAATTTTGTATTTTTAGTTATCAAGATGGAAAGACAATATTAATAAAATCATACCCAGTAAAACCTGTGTAATATAGTTATCACAAACTAACATAACTAATTCTTTGTCAACTCTTTGTTTTTACCATTTTTAATTTCCTTTGCCCATTTACCCAACAGTATTTCCTAATATATTTGCTGTGATCATCATCACTGAAATTATTAACTAGATTTTTGAAATGGGACAAATTGTTTCAATAATGAATTTTATTTTTCTTTAATTTTTTTTTCTTTAATTTTTTCTTTACTGTTTTAGAAGAAAAAGAAAACAAATAAGCAAAATAAAAAATGATCTATATATATATTTATATATCCTGTACAGATAATGCTTAGCATTTATTTGATTAAAAATTAACTTTAAGTTGCATTTAACTTCCTTAAATAGTGTAAGTAAAAATTTAAATCTCTGCTCTAAGTGCCCCAAATGTCCAATAATACTGAATTCCAATTGTTATTCAGTTATTAATAATGAACTTGTGAAACAGATTGTTTTGTGTGTGAATGGGTGTGAGAGAAAATAAAACACTGCACTTTTTTAAGAAGCTTTTTCACCTGCTGCACTAGCAGTAGAACATGTGGATCCTTCCTATTTGTTTTACTGGCTGCCAGTTGCTATTAATTAAGCACTTAAGCAATTGCTATGATTAGACAGTGTTGTGGAAGCTCTGATTCATTCATTCATTTAAAGATAAAATGATTGAAGACTATTTAAAATAAGTTGAACATTCGGTCCTGTTGTGAATAATAACAATAATACTCTTTCGTATTTTATTATTATGTTTCAGTGTAAATGCTGAAAATAGATCCTGTTCAGAATCAGAAGTAAGGCCAGACGTTTCTGTCCTCACACACAAAACACGAGTAAAAACAGCAGCACAAAAGTAAGTTCTAAAAGTCATAGACCCCCAGTCTGACTTTACTAGGTTTGTCTTCTGTGTAATTTATACTCAGTATTTAAATGTGATTTGCTATTGGTAGAATCAGAGACTTAGAAGGGATATTTGAGGTCATCTAGGCCAACACCCCCTCCCCCTTGCTCAATGCAGGATGATTACAGCATCTATGATAGATGATAATCCATCCACTGTTTGAAAACCTTAGCAACAAGGGAACTAACCACTTCACATGGCAATCTATTCCTCTTGTTGAAAACTGATCGTTTAGAGTAAGTTCTTCTAATATGTGGTTTGAGCCTACTTCCTTAATAGTGATAGTAATCTGTTGATAGTGGTCCTGTTCTTGGGGCAATGTAGAACTTAAAGAATTGAGTCAGCCTTTCAGATATTTGAACACTGATATCAGGTTTCCCTTGAATCATTTCTCTGTAGACCAGGGGTGTCAAAACTCACGTCATCATGTGATGTATTGCAACTCCCCCCCCTTTGCTAAACCGGGGATGGCTTGGCGCATCCGGCCGCAGACTGTGAGTTGGCACCCCTGCTCGAGATCAAATGTGCCAGTTTTGGGATAGTGATACCATCTGTTACCGCACTCCAGTTTGTGAAGAACCATTGATGAGCATTCCTACAGCAATGCTCAGTAAGGCATGTATCCACTTAGAATTCATCTGACCGGCCTTCCCTTTAACCAGCTTGTTAATGAGAATGCCATGAGGTTTTTTGTCTGATGCCTTTGTTAAAAAGACACATAACGTCTGCAGCACTACTACAACTTGCTAGGAACTTACTTTATCAAAAATGAGGAAAAGATTAGTCCAGCAAGGTTTATTCATGAAGTACGTGCTCTTGATTATGAATGACTGAATTCTATCTACAAAAAACAATCTCGGACAGACAGATCTGTATTTCTTGGATCAATTGTTCTCCTTTTTTTAAGATAGGGATAATATGCACCTGCAGTTATTCTGGATTTATTAAAGGAGTCACCCTAAAGTTATCAGCAAGTTCAGTCACTATCCTAAAATGTATTTCCTTTGAACTGGAAGATTTTAAATTCATTCAAGATTGACAAGTATCACTAAATACATTTCTATCTCAAAGTTCCGTTCCATTCTCATCCTGTTCTTCATAATTCTCAATAGGATACATATTCTCTAGTCAGAAGATTAAGCAAAATACTAGTTGAGTGGTCTGCCTTCCCTTTGGTCTTTTTAGCATTTTTCCTTCTTAACTGAGCAATTGATCTCTTTTTGTATTTTTTTTTAATGTTGAGTGTATCTGAAGAAGGCTTTCTTGTATGTGATTTTTAAGCTTTGTTTGCCAGCTTCTTTATAGTTCTGTGCTAGCTGTTTGTGTTGTTCTTGTGACATTCATCTATATAGCCAT
Organism: Thamnophis elegans; assembly: GCF_009769535.1. NCBI lineage: Eukaryota > Metazoa > Chordata > Lepidosauria > Squamata > Natricidae > Thamnophis > Thamnophis elegans. The sequence goes on from NC_045544.1 coordinate 15,112,936, forward strand.
TTTGTTTTTTGATTCAGCTATCATAAGTTATTTGTGTATCGTGTTGGCTTCATCAGTTTGGCATTTTATATTTTCAATTGTGCTTTTAGTATCTCCTTTTTCGGGGAAACTTTCCTTTTTTCTATTAGTTTCTCCTGAAAAGTGGGTTCTAAAATGACTGGACATTTATGGCAATGTTTCCATTGTCATTGTATTAACCAATAGAGTACTATAGAGGCCTTAGTTGTTGAAGTATTCAGAATCCTAACTGTGGCATTTAAAGTTGTTGAATATCTTGGACAATTTTAGTACTTTAACTTCTCCTTACAGCAAAAATTAGTTAAGACCTTTTGAAAATTGTATCTTATGCTATGTCTGATGTTGGGGGTTGTTGGTTTCTAATCCTGCATTTACTTGTCAAGCTCCTTACTATATTCATTCTAATTCTGATCTTCTCAAAAATCGTGTTTATGTTTGTTGGTTGAAGTCTGACTTTAAAGATTTGGATTTTTTTTATAACTTTATACGTGAACTTGAAGTTGTAACATGCTATATGACTAGAGCTTGTTCAAGAATGTGGTTCTGAATTTTTTTCCATTTGTATGTTTTGAATGAATGTTATGAAAGTTGTTTCCAGTTTTAATTTTATAATAGGGACACAGTGATGGCATTTTGATTGTGGCAGATTGCTATTTCATTACTGGACATGTGTTTAATACAGGACTATTTTTCTAAAGTTTGCTTGGCCATTTTATTTTCAGCCTTGTTTAACACTTGGCAGTATTAGAAAACAATTTATTATTACCCAGAAATCATACTCATGTCCCTACTGTGTGCTTCAGAGAATCCTTTAAGGCGATCCAGCAGAGTTTATTTTACACATAAAAGGAAAGTTTAGTTTTCCACTATCACTATTAAAGGTAGCTTGCTTGGCTTATGTTGGCAATTTCTTTAAAATTACTTCATTTTTTTAATAAATAAGTTCGAGCTATATAGATGGGAAACTTTCAGATGTTTTGTCTATATACTGCAGACCCATTCCAGTGGATGAGATTGTACTTGGTGGCAGAGAGCAGATTATTATTATTATTTTCTTGTAATAAAGCAGAATTTTAGGGGGATAGTTACAAGGGCAGAAGAATAGGACAAAATAGTGTTGGAATGAGATGCGTTCTTTTTCCTTTTTTTACCAGACTGTTAATCCAGCACCCTTGTAAAATCTCATGTCCAAAGGACAAACCCTGAATAAAATTTTAGATTTGAAGGTTAGCTTATCCTACCCATATTAGCCTTTTCCTCAGAGTTTGTATTGGGCTCTTCTGCTTGATCAATGGAGTCCTTTTAAAGAATGTGCTATACTCTGTATTAATCCAGCCTTGCGGAGGAGGAGCTGGTAACTCCAAGTTTCTTATGAAGCAGGTCCTTATTTAATACGCTTTCAATAAGTGTTGGTTACCTGAAAATAATGAGGCAACCAGCTGATACACTGCATCTGGTTGTAGTTTAGGTTTAAATTCCCTTATTGTAAACATGTAGGTTTAGTGCTACTTACCAATGAATGTTCTGCATTTGATATTAAATGTTAAAATTTTAGGTTTCTAAAAGCACATTTTAAAGAACTCATATTGAAGGGCTTTGTATCTTACAATATTTCTCTCTTTCATATTTTAAGCAATCGGGATCTAAACGAAGGTAAGCACAAGGGAAATGGCCATGATAATGAGAATTACTGTAGAAGTATTGTTTTCTGGCACTTCCTGAATGACTTTTTTTCTTACCTGGATAGTAACTGAGGACAGGCTTATCTAAACAGATATCAGCTCTTGTTACATTTTCTATTCATAGCTTTAAGTTGTTTAAGTTGCTTTCGGCTTATCTTGAATAAGACAAGTGTATCAGTGCACATTCGGTTTCATATGCCCCATTTTACTGTTTTTAGTCAAAGCATGTAAGTGATTTTGAAATAAGAATAAATGTTGCCTTTATATTTCTGCCTTGATATGGAAAATATAAGCCAAGACTCCAACTTGACACAAAACTTAGTGACATTAGTTATGAGATGATCTGAAGGATATATGACATTGGAAGTAAGAAATAATCTTTAATGTGATGGAGATGATTATAATTTAGAATCCAAATCATGAAAAGCTTAGGTGGTTGGTAAAAGTGCACTTCAGCTGGACAAAATGACTTCCAAAGTTCTATTATATTGGAGGATTTTCTTCTCTAGGTCTTACAGTTAACGAGACCTCGTTTAAGAACTACTCCTTCAGCGGCTGTTTCAAGTTATGATGAAGCTGAATGAATGGTCCTTATGACTGGTGCTCAAAGTTCTGGCTGTCCCAGCACTCCTGAAGTTTACATCAGTGGTGGGTTACTAACCGGTTTACTACTGGTTCGCTCATGCTCGCGCTTATGCATAGAAGCGCTCAGGCAGATGGGCGGAACCTCCCGCCGCCACTACCAGTGCGGCTGAACTGGGAGCAACTCATCTCTGAGTTACATGATCACAATCTGGACTCTTGGCAACCAACTGACCATTTAGAATGGTTGCAGCGTCATGTAGTCATTTGATAGCTATTTGTGAGATTCCTTCCTGGCTTCTCAAAATCAGTTGAGAAACCAAGAGGGAAGGTCACAAGTGCTCTGGCAACTCACTTGGAATCATCCACCCCTGCCTTCCTTGCACAGTGGCTCATGAGCCACCCATACATTCTCCCCCACCTGTAAGAGCCATCAGTGGTCTCCTGCACATTGCACTACGCATTTGCATCACACCTTAACTGCCCACTGGCCTGCTTGCAACCCACCTGGGACCTCCATGACTCTGCTTACCAATGGCAGTAGGGAGTGATAAGATTGCTGTTGCTAAGCAATGTGGTCATGTCGCATATTGTGACTACATCACTTAGTGATAGAAATTCAAGTCCCAATTACTTAGTTAACAGGACTAACAGTATGAGATGCAGAGAAGAGATTTGGAAAGGGATATGGCGAATTATGATGGTCAGGATCATGACAAATAGATTCAGTTATTCAGAGTATTTGGTTATAATTTTTATATATTTAAGGCATTTGAACTTCTTTTCTACTTAGGTTGGCCTGATCAAATACTGTTCATGCATTATTTTCAGAATAGAAATAGTGAATGAGAAGAATTAAAATTATTTGGATCAATTTTTAAATTGTTTGATTTTTTAATTTGTTATAAAAGTCAAAATTATAAGAAACAAATAATAAACTAATGTATTCTAATTTATAATTAAAACAATTATACACATTATAATTTTTTTAAAATTATTTCTTTATTTTTAATAGTAGTAGTTTATGATTGATCTTGTGACTTCTATCAACTAAAATAAAATAATAAAATAAATATGGTGCATAGTCTAGTTCCAGAATAAGATAGATAGGAAATGAAATGTGTTAAAATAAGTAATCAGCAATCAGTTAAATGAAGGACCCTTACAAGATATCCAGTTTGTTCAATGTATTGTGTTTTTGGGACCATTGCCTTAGTTATAAACTTAGCAATTCTGCATACAAAATATACATTTAGGCCCGGGAGGAAATATGACAGTCTGCAGGCTCTGGGGCATCGAGGTGGAAGGGGGGGGGGCAGTGCAGCCTCAAACTTCTGTTGATGCCCCCCTACTTCTTGATCTACTGCTCTTTTTAAAAGATCCTTTTCATTTAACTAAATAAATTACAAGGCGTCATACTGCAAGACATCTTTAATTAGCCTCTTATCATCATGTTTTTTCAACCATGTAATTGTAGCCAACAAGATCTCACTGGTAGAATATTTTGGGGGGGAGTGTTTCTGGTAATGTGTCCTGATTAGCTAATTAAGTTTTTGGATAAAAAGATGTTTTGTGGTAATACTATTTCTTTAATATCATCAGACTCTTAATTAATTTTACCAGATTCTCGTAACTCATTACAATAACTAATAGTGTGGTCCTATCTTACCAGCAGTAATAACAAAGTTTAGAGATTAATGCTGAAGTATTCCTCTTATTTAATTCTTTACCTAAAAGAAAGGTGTCACTGCTAAAGCACCCAGATACCTGAAAACCTCTATTTCCTATCCAAGTTTGTGAATGATCCTATCATTTGCTGTGGATATTGAAATAAAATTAGTTTCTGAAGCAAACAAGTTTCGAAAAGTTCTGATATTTATGTAATTACTTACCAAGCACATCTAAATTATATTAAAATAACCAAAATATATTTCCAATTCCCAAGGGATGTCACAACTTTTCAGCACCCCAAATGTTTGGAAATTGAAAGTTGAAAAATTTGGCACCCCCTATTTTATCTATATGGAAAAACCGTACAATACACGTTTGGAAAAGTAGTATATGATTTCAGGCAGACATTATTTCCATTACTGGCATAACGGGCGGCATGATGGCTCAGTGGTTAAGACATTGGGCTTGTTGGCTGGAAAGCTGGCAACCAGGTTCGAGGCCTGAGGCTGAGTGCCACCTGATGGGTGAGCTCCTATTCTTGTTCCAGCTCCTGCCAACCTAGCAGTTTGAAAGCACGCAATGCAAGTAGATAAATAGATATCACTTGAGTGTGATGTCATGCTGGCAGCATGTCTGCGGAAATGTCTTCAGGCAGCACTGACTCAATGGGCTTGAAACAGAGATGAGCACAGCCCCTATAGTGGGCAATGACTAGAAGAGTAAATCCACAGGAATCCTTTACCTTTTTTTACTGGTTTATATTTTAAAAATACTATGCAAAATTATGTATCATCATCATCCATAAATATTAGAAACAAATCTAATGGATAAATTAAAGATTATGAAATAATTCTGCTCTGTGAAGCATATCTAGAAAAAAAAACAATCGCAATTTTAATAGAAACTACAGTGATACTTTCAAATATCAATAGAGTAGACTCTTCCATAGTTCATGTCATACTGCAGACCAGAATATCTCTGCCAATTGGGCAGATAAAAATCTTAGATCAATTTTTCCTGCTTTGCTAAATTATATTATGCTATTCTTCCTAGACAATCTTCTTTTTAATAGGGCATTCAAAATAACCATGGGGATTCATAGTAAGCATAGCTCTCCTAAATGTACTACAGTATGAATATATATTGACCACATTTTACTTTTATGCATTTTGATCTGCAGTGTCCTCGTGTTGTGAAAAATACGGCTTTTATATATTCATGTTTTAGTACCTTTAGGAGAGCTACAGATATTGATATACCTACATACATATACACATACATGCACGCACACATACATGAATGGTTATAGTGTCAGCCCTTTCGGAGATGCGATGACTCAGCAGTTAAAAATGCTGAGTTTAGCTGTAAAGCTTACAGCCTGCGTTCCAGACCCGAGCACCATGCGACAAGGTGAGCTCCCATTACTTGCTCCAGCTCCTACTCATTGAGCAGTTCAAAGGCATATAAATCAAGTAGCTAAGTACTTCGGTAGGGAACTAATGGCATTTTGTGGGCCTTGCCTTACAGTCGTTCAGGCCACATGATCATGAAAATGTCTTCTGACAACACTGGCTCCCTTGGCTAAGAAATGGAGATGAGCTCTGTCCCCTAGAGTTGGTGTAGGGAACGTGACTAAACCAGGGAAACTTTATCTTTACTTTTTGGTCAGCTCTTTGAATAGGCTAGGTTGGAAAATAAATTTCCAACAAGAACTATTGGAATTCTCTTTTATTGATGCAGAATATAATAACAGAATCTCAAAAACCTGATAGAGAGTCTCTGTTTCCCCATATTATACCAAAGAGAATCCAGGTGGAGTAATCTTTTCTTTCGACCCCCTTTTCCCTTTCTGGGCCATATGGGTGTTTCATTTTAATGACTGTTGAATTTCTTCTTGAATGCCATCTCCATACTTCCTTACTGCTAGGTATGAATCATAAAGATTTCAAACCCTATATGCTTTATCCTTTAGTACAATGCAATAAGATTGGAAGCTTCACTCTCTCTTTATAACTTAAGTGCAATTGATTAAGCATTCTGTGTTAAATTCAACAACCATGGCTTAACCCACTATTGTTGTTTGCTTGAGATGACATAAATAATCATAGGAAACTGTAAATAATATAAAACAATTAAAGTAGTGTTGGGTTCTGGATCCTGTTGCAACCGGTATGATTGCAATGGGGCCTGGCATCCACCGCATGAATGTGTGCAGTGCGCGCACATGTGCACAGCATGTGCACACATCCTTACCTCTTCCAGCGCCTCTGCAAGCCTCCGTGATGCTCCAGCTGCTCGGAGGAGCGTCACGCAGGCACTGTGTGCTCTGTGTGCATGTGCGGAAGCGCCAAAGAGCTCAAATACAGGTAAGGAGCTCGGGCGGGGCGAGTGGGCCCTCTGGAACACCATACCGGAACGGGAAGGCACCGATACACACGTACCAGGGCGTACCACCTACAACCCACCATTGAATTAAAGCAGCCAGATTTCTAATGCCCATTGTGTGTTGTGTTACTGCTGTTGTTATTTCAATTTATTAGCTGCCTTCTACCAAAGGAATTAAGGTTAAGAAAAATAGTAAAATACGATTGTAAGGGCTAGAAGCATTGCATTGTGACTTATTATAGCCATTGAATATGTCACAATAATTTTGGGGAGGGAACATAAGTCTCTCTTTTTTGGATATTTGAAAAGTAATAGATGTGCATGCAATTAGCTACAGAGATACTGTATTCTTCCTTAGTCTGCAGTAAAATATCTTAAGTCCTCGCAAGTGTCATTTTTAATATACCCTTCAATTTTTCAAATTTAATTTATTTATTTTAATCCATAGCAAATTACATCATTTATATAATAAAAGATTTAATACATTAACAGGAATTGCTGTAAAATTTAAATTAATTAAATTTTTCTAAAGTTAAGCAAAATGTAACTGACTTGCCCATTATTTGTGGGGGATATTTAAATAGAATTTCATTTGTTGCATCTTTAAGTGATACAACTGTCTAGTATATAAAATGTATTTGCAAAGTGTCATTGGTTAATGATAAAACAGAAATTTATGGTGATCTACTTAAAGTGAACAGTTTTTTTTAAAAAAAATAGTCACCTTTTTATTTTCTATATATTTATCAAACTGATAAATAAACATGATCAAGCAACTAAGTGACATAAATCCATGATGCATAGAGATTTTTTTTTAAAAAAGTAGGTAGGTAGAAAATATACATTGTTTTATTCATCATACATCTAAAGTATTGCCTGCAATAAGTCAATTGCAATTGAGATAAAATATAAAGTTAATCAAAATTCAATAGAGTAATGGTTCCTGCCATCTAAAGTTTTCTATTGTTGGGCAATTATTATTTTATCTGATAAAATTAAATAAATAATAAGTTGTTTGTTTGTAAGATTGATATTTTTCCTATAAATAAGAGTGGCAAGTGAACATTTAGATCTTTGTTAAGTATTCATGATTATCTCTTCAAAATTTTACACTTATAAGGAATAACAGTAAATCTTAGATAGCTAAAGAATATAGCATGCAGTATCAACTATCTGTTCCATTTTATCCTAAAATATGTGCTTTGCATCTAATAATAGCTTAGTAAAGAGAATCTTATTCACGTACAACAATATGCTAAATTGTTGAGAATTCTGGCTTTATTGATAGCGATCAACCTATGCGTCAGTTCTTTTCAGATCATTTCTATTGCGCTTTTTATTCTGGAAGAAATAGCTAAACCAACCAAAAAGATTTACGTTGTGGTTTATTCAGCATTTACTCCAAATGGTGGTTCTCTTGACAAGCCAGAAATTTAAACAACAGTTGTTCTTAGCATTTGGTTCCTTGCTACTTTAGAACAAGTTAGAAAGTCTAGTTCGATCATGTACTGAACAAGTCAGATGGAAGCTTTCTGGTTTTGTTAAGTTTGGCATGCTGACAGAAGGGATGGTTAGACAATAAAATGTCTGATTTGTTTTATAAGCTAAAATTCATAATAGCTCAGGTGGTTATGGACAAACTGACTGCCAGAACTATAAATAGCAAAAGACACCTTGTAATTTTGAGATGTAATCTCTCTCCCTCCCTCTCCGCCTCCCTCCCCCTCTCTCTCCCCATTATCTATTGTAACATAGAATTCTGCTTACTATTTCAAGTAGCTTAGTGCACTTCTCTCAATCAGAATTTTTTTCTGAACAGATAGTTATTGCACTGCTGCAAACCTTTTGTGTCTTATCAATATCTTTAAAATGTCAATATCTCCTTATTTTATGGATACTTTTACCTTAATTGCATAATGAGAATTCATGTCCCCCCCCCCCCAGCAATATGGAAATAATATGCTTTTCTCCTCACACAAAAGAGTTTATCAGGACAGTGGCAATAACTACATACTTATTTTATGAAGTTGACTGATAGAACCCATGGAATATGAAACAGCGCTTAAGTTGTGATTGAAAGTCAAAGATAATATTGTTAGGAACTTTCTATTTCATAGCCTTTTGTTTTACAGGTAGTCCTTGACGTAAGACTATCATTAAGCCCACAATTTTGGTCATAAGTCACGAAGGTCATAAAGCCGGTCACTGTGTATCTGCACATGATTTTGTAAACTTTTTTTGCAGTGGTTAAGAGAACATGGCAGTCATCAGCTCAACCAATTGTAGATGTGTTCATATGACTGGCGGGGGGGAGGCACATGTTAGAGGTCATAAGTCCCAGTTTTGGGGCTTGCTGTAACTTTGAACAGTTGCTAATGGACTGATTGTAGGTCAAGGACTACCTGTATACTGACCAAGGAATGGAACTTAAATGCCTAGATATAGCATTTAATAATCAAGTAGACAATCTTAGTGGCTAAAATCACCTTTATATTCTTTTAGAAGTTTAAAGGAATAAGATAGATGTACATGAGTGAGGAATTTTGTGTGTGTATCGGTGTTCACTATGATAAGCTTTTCTGTGATTCCTACTTTAAATTGGTAAAAACTCAACAAATTTCAGCATGGCTAGACAATGTAATGGGAGTCAAAAATAAAAGGTTCAGAAGTTTCACATAGCCTTTTTGACACTGTTTAGAAACTTGTAGATTTTAATATTCTAGGTTTCTACAATGTAAAATATAAATGCCTTTTAACATTTTGTTGACATGCTGTATTTTAAATACAATTTTTACTGACTTTTCCTAGGAAAGAATACCCCGATAATATTCCAAAGGTGGATAACAATTGCAATAAATGGTCTCAGCTTCAGGAGATGAGTATGTGTTTTTTTTAAAAAAAGTTTTTTAAAAAATATTAAAATGATTTAATTGTATATTTTAAATAAGAAGAAATAATATATGTTTGCCCTTTTCATTACAAAAGAAGAAAATTCTTGTTCTGCTTGATCTTTAAAAATTAGTTTTCTGTTGTCGTCGTCCCGTCTCCCCGTTTCTCTGTTTTATTACTTTTTGGTAAGAATAAACCTTGCACGTTTTATTTAAGGTGGGAATTAATAGGGCTGAAAATTGCATTTTTAATTGGTGATATAGAAATGTCAGTTTATAACAATGTGTTTTGAAGTGAGAAAACAAATCCCTTTCTAACTATCCAGTAGCAGGAATTATATTTATGTTGCTTTCTTAGTCTCCATTCTCTTGACTACTTTACCATTGTGTTGTTACACTTACCGTATTTTTCGGAGTATAAGACGCACCAAGATTTTGAAGAAAATTTTAAAAAAGTTTTTGCACTCTGCAGACCTCCCAAAATGCCCCCCCCTTTTTAAAAAGGGAATGGATAGTGTTTAGGAGACTTGTAGGGTGCTGCTGGGGATGCCCCCCCCAAAACGAGCAAAAAACGGCCCATTTTTCATGAAAACAGGCCTGGTTTTTTGTCAAAAAAAGGGGCTGCATACCCTTTAGGAGGCTTATAAAGTGCTTCTGGGGGCTGCGGGGGGGCAAAATTGAGCAAAAATTGGTCCATTTTTTGCTAATTTCTGCCCTCCCTAGCCCCCAGAAGCACTCTGAAAACCTCCTAAAGGGTCTGCACAGCCATTTTGGGGAAAGGGGTGGGGTTTAGGGAGGCAAAAAATACTGTATTCAGTGTATAGGATGCATGCAGATTTTCAGCCTCTTTTTTGAGGGAAAAAGGTGCGTCTTATACTCCAAAAAATACGGTATATATATTTTCTTAAAGAACTTGTCACTCTCGGATTTTGACTTACTTACCTACTATAGTTATTTAATATATTGAAATCAACATATCCAGTCTGTAGGTTACGGTCCATATTTAGAAAAAATTAGGTCTTTGTACTGTTACATCAATTTCCATTTGAAATTTTAGCTACACACTGCTTAAAGTGAGAAGCAGTTGTTTTGAATGAATAGCTTCACAGCCTTTTCCCCCCTTGAATTATCATAGGGCATAGATGCCTGGACAGAAGCAATTAATAATTATTTTTTCTTCATCCTGATGAAAAGCAAAAGAATAAACTAGAGTTGCTGTTCTTCAAGTGAAGATACTTGGTGGTGATTAGTAATGATCTCCCTCTTTTTATTCATTTTTTTATAGAAAGAGTGATGGAGAACAGAGATGAGTCTGGTTCAGAGTCAGAGTCAGTAATTACAAGGAGGGTACAACAGAAACGGCAATATCAGGCTGGTTTGCTTCCATCTCCTGCCACCAAAACTAATGCAACCCACATAGAGGTGGGTCATATATTTAATTTTCCTTACTTGCTGTTAAAGGAAGTGTCATTTCTTAAAAGGGTAAAACCACAGTTCAAAGCTTTGGTTATAAAGTCTTTTATAATTGTTGTAGTTAGGCTGCATATCCCTTTGCTAATACTGTTGTTGTAACAGTTTGCTTTTTTAAATCTAAAATTATTTTCTTTTACACAGACTCCATTAGAAAATAAACTAGATATTTCAATATTAATATTCAAGTTGTAAAGTAGTGGACTTCCTGAATTGTTGTCCTTTCACTGCATATAAAAGTGGTAAATATTTTAAAACATTGTCTTTCAACAAATCTGTGATTAAATATTTGAAGTGATGTTCAGTGGTTATTCTTAAGAGATGAGCAGGTAAGTGGCAAGAACCTTTTTGAAATGAGATAAGAAGTAAAAGACATAAAAGCTGTGACACTAAAAGTAAAGTGTTAAAATATAGGTGGAAAAGCTTGGAAGAATAATGACAGGGACAAAACCTGACAAAAAGGAAAAGAACAGTTGAATTAGCTGGTAATTTAAATTAGATAGTAACTTATGACAACAGCTTAATTCTATTTTTTTTTTTAAAAATTAGATTTCTGAATCTATATAGAAACACTATTCAACAACTGTTGTATACTCATAATAGTGTTTTAAAATATGCACAAAAATATCTTTTTTTAACCCTAGGGCTTGGATAGTTATTCCAGAATTTGCCTATGCATTGGAAAAACAAATGAAAGTGAGACTGAATGCCAGCTTTCTGGAGTTTTTAAAGGCTTGCCAAGACAATCCACGCAAACCATGCCTTTACATGATAATTTGGCACGAGAATCGATACATGACAGTTCAACAGAGCAACATTCTTTAAACACAGGATTAAATGCAAAAAAGTTTTATGGATCATCTCCTGGTACAGTTTCTACGGACCTCATGGTGAGGCGCAACATAGGCCCTGCTATGTTACGGCCAAATGGAAAAGTGGGTTCTAAAATGACTGGACATTTACGGCAGAAGACAACAGCATCTGAGTTAAATGATCCAAGTATGTCTTTTTTAAAAAAATAAATAAATAAAGCTAGGTAAAAATTAAAATGATAACCTTCACTAATTTGGAGAGGAAATATATCACTGGAGTTACCGTATTTTCACCCATATAACCCGCGGGTTATATGCGGTTTTTACATGCACAGCGCCCCCCTGCGGGTTATATGCGTGGGCGGGGTATACAGAAAATATTTTACACGATCGGAGGCTTACACGATCGGAGGCTTGCTTCTTTCTCCGTTTCTTCCCCCACCCCGATCTCAGCTGTTTCCTTCTCCTTCGTTCCTTTCCTCTTCCCCAGCGTGCGCAGGCTTCTTTCTCCGTTTCTTCCCCCACCCCGATCTCAGCTGTTTCCTTCTCCTTCGTTCCTTTCCTCTTCCCCAGCGTGCGCAGGCTTCTTTCTCCGTTTCTTCCCCCACCCCGATCTCAGCTGTTTCCTTCTCCTTCGTTCCTTTCCTCTTCCCCAGCGTGCGCAGGCTTCTTTCTCCGTTTCTTCCCCCACCCCGATCTCAGCTGTTTCCTTCTCCTTCGTTCCTTTCCTCTTCCCCAGCGTGCGCAGGCTTCTTTCTTTCTCCGTTTCTTCCCCCCCCATCTCAGCTGTTTCCCTTCTCTTTTACTCGCCGCGGGTTATATGCGTGGGCGGGTTATATGCGTGTGCGGGTTATATGCGTGGGCGGGTTATATGCGTGGGCGGGGTATACGGGAAACATTTTACACGTTCCAGAAAACCCGCGGGTTATATGCGTGGGCGGGTTATCTGCGTGGGCGGGTTATATGGGTGAAAATACGGTACTTAATAATATTGGAGTATGTTCTGAAGATCTCTGATGGAGCAGAGTTCTATGTGTATAGGAGTTCTATGTGTATTTAATGCTTTCATAGAGACAATCTAGGAAGCACACATTCAGTTCTAAGTTCTAAAATGTAGTCTTTTAAAGTTACATGGAATTCAAATTGCATTTATATCTTAGATTCCTACATATGAATAGTATGTCCTGTCCGTTGTAGCTGTCATTTCTACTTTTGAGATCATCAAGACGCTGGTTAGGTTAGAATTTTATCTTGTTTTAAATACTTCTTCCCTGTCTTAAACTTCTTATTTAGAATTTGATATTATCATAAAATATAAACATCAGGCAAATGCTTTTGTTTTCAGTTGTGCTCTCCAGTGATGAAGAAGAAGATCAGATTGGTGTCACTAACAGAATGGAGAGCATATCACCACGGCCAGCAGATTTAGCCTGTTCTTCTCCTGCACCTTCCACAGGAAAAGTGGAAGCAGCCCTGAAGGAAAATACTTGTGAACTAGAACAAAGGCTAACTGCCATTACAGCAGAAACCGAATCTACAGTAGCATTACCAAGAAAAGCAAGAATGAAAGATCAGGTAGCTCCTCCATATGCAGGGTGAAATGAATATGTAAGCTTATCAGTGATTTCCCTGTGTGAGTGGAAACTTAGGATAGTGACTGCATAATATACATCATGTTATCTTAATGGGAAAATACTCCTGTACATCAGTGGTTCTGAATATAGGAAGAAAGCGCTTGCTTCTTTATGAATAGAATTCAAGAGTCAAGCGTACATTTATTCTTCTAATCTATAACCAATTATCTTTCAATGGGATTACTGTATAGCTATCTTTTTTTATATCAATCAGATATTTACCAGATATGCATGTTGGCTCCCTAAAACACAAAGTGAAGAATTGCACAGTTAATAACTACTAGGCTTTGTGAAAAATTTCAGGTTTCCCAAACAGTATGTCAAAGTATTTTTGAAATTTGAATGATGTTAAAAAAAACAAAACACTATTAAATGCAATATTGAAGATCAAGTGTAGGCACCACTATAAACACAAAGAAATGAAATCTCACTGGATATGAATGAGTCCTTTGATGTAATTAAAGCTGTTAGCTGGATCGGGACATTAGTTAAAACCTGCCTCCATAGAATGAGAACCACTTTTCTGTACTGCTTTCCATGTTAAATTTGATTGTTGAAATCACAGGAACTGTGTAAGAAGAATGAAATCAAAGACCGACAACCACATCGTTTTCAAAGATGGAACACTTAAATTGACCAAAGAGGATATTATCTCCATGTTGCCCATCACTTCCGTGTTGCTTCTATTCCTGTAGAATTAAAAACATGGAAAACAGCCCAAGGGAGTGGTTGTAACAGTTTTGTTGATAAGTGTAAATCAATTTCAGGAGATAAATTGATTCCACAAGGAAAAGCATCCTTAAATTAAAATACATTGAAAATTGTCCCAATTAATAGCACTTCACTGTAAGGATTTCATGGTGGGGATTTTTGTTTTTTAGTTTGAGCATCACTGCAAGAATTGGATAAACAAAGACAAAAATGCACCATGAACAGGCTCCTTGAGTGCTGTCAAGGGGGACAACTTTCACGGTATGTTAATCTAAAGACTTAATAGTCATGGCAGCAGCTCTCTGTAGGGGTATTCTAAGTTATGAACTTGTTTAAAAATATGCAAATATGCTTTACAGCAATCCACTAGGTAAAATGAATCAAAATAATATAATATTTATACAGTCCACACAGTGTTAGACACAAATGCCATAATCTCTCATCTACTGTATATGAATAATTTAACGACTAACACTGTAGAGTTGATACAAAATGAGATGAAAATAGAATCTGGTAATTTCAAATACAGTGTTGTTGTCCAGTGTCTCTATAATGGAATTAAGAATCCAAATTAAATAGAGTAGGTCCTAAATAAGTATCAATATTGCTACATTGGCCTTCTATTTCCACTTTATAGGCCTTGTACCTGGTTTTTTTTAAAAGGTGTACATGGGAGGGGAGGGAGGTATGTGATTAAATCAAAATAAACCTCTTATTAAAATCAATGGAACAGTTTCAGCATCACTGTTGTTTTTAACTTTGTGTTCAGTGCTTCTGAAATATACTGTACTGCTTGTAATGTACTTTTAGAACTGTTTTGGCACTGGTTTTATGTTTTGTCAGCTCGTATATTTTATATATTCAGTTCGGATAGATGTACATGAGTAGGATATTTTTCATGACAGTATTTCTTCTCACTCTGATATATCTTATATGTAAAATCTGCATGTGCCACTTTTTGTGAAACCCTTACCTGTGTCAGTTCAAATGGAATGTACGAGTTCTTCATTTTGAACACACAGAATCTTTTGTGAAAGATGGCTTATACATAACAATGCTTCCTGACTATTAATGCTTAGGGTGATAACAGTGGGGAGATACCATCTTTCCCTCAAGAAAAGAAGTAAGGCACAAGAATCCAGAAAGGAACTGTACCCAAAATAAACAATGCCTTAAAGGCACCGAACATTCCTGCCCATTGACTCATTGGTGCACCCAAGTACTTAAGAGATTTTAGCATTCATGTAAGAATTTCGTGAGAGTTTGGCTTCTTTTTATGCTTTAGAATCTTGAAAGATTTTCTAAAGCCTCATAAAATTTGGGTCAGTGTTTTATTTAAAAAAAAAACCTATTAGGTTTAAATTAATAGGTGCGAGTAAGTTGTAATACTCCAGTACTAAGTACTAGAGTGTTAAGGAGAGTTGATGTCCATAGATAGTATGTTGACAAACCTAGTTTTAAAACCCTAACACATGCTGGCCGGGGAATTCTGGGAGTTGAAGTTCACAAATCTTAAAGCTACCAAGGTTGAGAAACTTTGTCATAGCAATAGTTTACTTTATTGTCATTGCATTTTGTACAACTAAATTAAATGAGATTTTCAGTTTACAATGACAGTACAAGGAAAAGAAGGAAGAAATAGCACTTCGACTTATATACCACTTTAGAGTTCTTTACAGCCATCTCTCTAAGCGGTTTACAGAGTCAGCATATTTCCCCCAACAATTTTGGATCTTCATTTTACCAATTTCAGAAAGATGGAAGGCTGAGCCAACTTTGAGCCTGGTGAGATTCAAACTGCCAAATTGCAGTCAGCCGGCATTCAGCAGAAGTAGCCTGCAGTACTGCGCTCTAACCACTGGGCCACTGTGGCTCATAAACACAAACACAGCCTAGAATGAAGTTACTGAACTATTGCATCTGTAATTATAGGCCTATTATATCATTCTAGTAAGTAATAGAAATTATATTGGTGACATCATCTTCTGGAGATGTCACATGATGATAATCTAAGAAAGGGATTTTCCGTCTTTTATCTTCTGGAGCAATCTTCTTTCTACCCAAATGAAGGCCTATTGATGCTATATTTTGACGTCTGTTGAAGGATACATCTATTTGCTTAGGGCTCTTTGTAATAAAGAGATGTTGCATGAACATTAGAAAAACACTAAAGAAAAACATTTATATGACTTTATTTTTATACTTTTCTTATGACTTTAGAGTTATCCTGCTTTGTGTTGCAATTATTTATGTGGAAAATACCTTTAAATAAATTATGTGTATGATATGGGAGCAGTTAATTCAAATTCAGAAGAGTTGCATACAGATCCCATTCAGAATTTGTATATAGAGTGTGCCACTGACATACTTTTTAATATTTACATTATTTGCACAAATATTCTGAAAGTTAAAAAAAAAGTTTCACTTGCGAATATTTTGGCCAGTTTTCAGTAATTCTGCATAGCCCATATGTTTTAAAAGCATGTTATAATTATTTTTCATAAATTATGATGATTATGTTAATTATTTTACAGTTTGGCAACATTGTATCCAACGCTCCTATAAAGCGTCGAAAAGTTTTCCCCCAAGAAGCTGTGACTGATGTCATAATACCTTCAAAATATCAGAACTCTTATGAAAGTGTCATATTAAACTGTCGGAGTATAAGAATAGGAACTCTGCGAAAAATGGTGATGGATCCTGTAATTGTAAGTAAAGTAATAGATTTGGGGTTTGTCAATTCTGTTTTATAACAGTGGAGAATCTAAAGATGTAGTTAAAAATTATTTGAAATTAGCGTGGATCTTTGAGAATGGTAAGGAGTAGGCAGATGTGATAGAATTGTACTTTTTAGAGTTATGCACAGAAAATGTTTCTATTTGTTTGGTGCATAGAGCAAACAGGTTGTCTCTCATGCATTCTGTCACTGACCTGGGCCAGTCAGTTTTCAAACTGAATAAGATCCATTATTGTTTCCCTGTTCTGGCTTCTGTTAGTTCAGAATCTGGAGCAGATCCTAAAATGCTAGATGTAGCAAATATTGGGTTTTAGAACCTGCAGGGAAATTAGGTGGTGACAAAAAGAATAGAAGAAAAACTCTGCTGTCATCCTGTGATTTCTGGAACAGAAGAATCTGGTATTGTCAGTTGCCAAGTGTCTGAATTTTGATTATGTGACCATGGAGTTGTAAGGGTTGTAAGGTTGAAAAACGCTCATAAGTGATTTTTTCATTTTTACCATTGTAACTTTGAACGGTTACTAAATGCCCAGTTGTAATTTGAAGATACCTATATAATTAGCTGTATTCTTGAGAATTGGGAGTGAAAGGTGTTAATATATTATTAAACTGTTCCAAAAATATCAAATCCTTCAGTCTGTGAAGAGGTTTGGATATATGAATTTGGATTGTTAACAAAAAAAAGTGATTATGTACTCATGGAAGAATGCTTATGTCCCAAATTTTGAAAAAAAATTATTAACAAAATTTGGCAAGTCTCCGTCTTTACACTGAAGCAGACATAGGACAGTACATTTCTGTATGGTCTTGGTTTAAATTTATTGTGAATAATTTCAAATCATGGGTTGTTAATGAGAACTTATACCTGTAGTAATATAAATTTTCTTTTTCAGTTTTGTTTAGACTATATTGAGATACGTTTGGAAGGTTAGTATTTTTCTTTTTCTGTTATAATTTTTCTTCATATTGTTGTATGTGATAAATATATTAGTTGGAAATTACATATTTGTTTCTTTGTACGTGTTTATTCTGTTGGGATAAAATATTTAATATGCCAGTATTCTTAACTAATCAGGAATTGACTTGCTTATATATAACATATTAAATACCAAGGCAAATTCAAACATTTGAAATACATTTTTTAGGATATTAATAGACCAATTCAAGACAATAAATGAAATGATTTTCATAGATACTAGCAATAATTTCCAGTATTTAATGTTCAAAGTGCAGTACCAATATTTAGGTAGTGGTTGAAGAAATAAACTCTATGGGTTTTATGCTTTGAATTTTTTAAATATTGTATTTAATCATAATAATGAGGGTGGCCATACAAATTTGTTCAATAAATAAAATAATTTATGTTTCTTCTGGTTTAAGCCACATGTCATTTTATGGATATGCAAAACAATAATTCAAATGTCACAAAATAACTTTTGAAGCTCATACAAAATCATAATCGTGTTCATATTATAAAAATATTGAAACTAATGCAGTCTCCTTCACTAATGCATGTGTGCAACCTAACTCTATGCTTTCATTACAAATGAGATGTATGTTGCTTCTTTTGGTGAAAATAGAATCTCAGAGCTATAGTTTTAGAGGCCATACTATGTAGCCTCTTTTTAGGCAAGGGAGTTGGTTCATAGAGGTATGAGCAAACTAGAAATATTCTAGGGAGAAAAATTAGGGATTTGCAGTTGTGATTAGATTAGATTAGATTTATTAAATTTATATGCCGCCCTTTTCCCCCGAAGGGGAACTCTATCTCCTAGCCAACTCCCCCCCCAAAAAAAAACATTGGGCCCTAAAGCTATTCCAGAGTAGTATAGGATGTGAAATGGGGGGACTCAGCTGCTTCTCCTACATAGGTTGATAGATTTAGATTTTTTTAGATTTTATTAAGAATTTATATGCCGCCCTTTTCCCTGGAGGGACTCAGGGCGGCTTACAATAATGAGGGGAAGGGGGTGCAAGACAAGACTTAAAGGAAAAAAAATCGTGAATAAAAGAAAATTATCCATAAAAACACAACATTCATTCAACATTCGGGCGGGGTGAGAGTAATCCTATCCCCAGGCCTGACGGGATAGCCAGGTCTTCAGGGCTGTGCGGAAGGCCTGGACTGTGGTGATAATCTTCTATCCAAGCCCATTTCTTTTCTGATGAACATACTGCCTAGCATTGTATTAGTAGACTGCTCCTTTCATATTTGGACTTTCTTGGTAACTTCCTACAGAATATCCCTTTGGAATAAATTTGAAAAAAATGCCCACTTCCCATTCTGTTTGTAGAACAGGTTTTAATTTGATACCTTCCAAAGTTCAATCTCTTAATGGTTAAAGCTTTGAAGTTAACTTCAGAGAATAATGGGTTTTGTTCCCCACAATGTAATATTGGATGGACCCAAAAAAAAATGAAGTAATAACTAACATTGTAATCTGACTTTTGTTTTTTTTATAACCTTTGAAATAACAATATTCTTTCTGTGTTTACCTTTTAAAAAAAAATCATTTTAAAATTCATTTTGTCAGGCAAAAACTCAAATGTGTTTGACTAGGAAATATTTTATCATTTAATCTGTACAAATATAGACTAACCTTGGATGTTACTGGTTTATTCTGATAACAGTTTGCTATCATTTTGAATGAGTACTAATGAAATTTTGATTGAATATTTTTTATTTTTTTTTAGAGTCAGAAAATGATACTAGAGATATTAATTTAAAAACGTCTGAACTTACAAAGTGTGAATGGTGTGGTGTACGCAAATTGCCAGTGGTTTTCTTGCAAACTGTACCTGCTGCCTGCCAAAGTTTAAGATCACATCTGAAGATGAATAGGGAAAAAGATAATGTCTGGTATGATTGTAAAGGAGCAAGTAAGTAAATGTTGTTATGATCTTTTTTTTTTTAGAATTTTATGAGCAGACTAGACTATGGTAAACTAGATTAGTTTTCATGCTGTTTTCTGAAAATATATAAATAATACAAGGTTCATTGTCACTTTGTGATTCATAAATGGGGGCTGTGCATTTTCGCAGAGCCCCTTTGGAATTTTCTCGAGCCTATAAAATCCTTGGCAATAATCCTTATATCCACATGTGCTTTGTAGCCAATGCCACATTAGGCATTATCATGCCCTAACAACCTTATTTTTTACTATCATGGCAACAGCACCTTTGGAATCTGAATTTTTAGATTTCTAGACTATTTCTCCTTTTTACTAACGCCAAAAATAATTCATTTCTTTGGGTTAATACGTACAAGTTTAGCTGTAAATAATGGTAACGCATATATGCTATTTTTACATTCTTAGTAGAGATTCTTATTTTTGAGTAATAAAATTGTCCGATGATGTAAACTATTTTGGCAAGAGCCTAGTAAAAGCAAACTAAACTATTCTATTTAAAAGGAGCATTTGTGAATTCAGCATTCTGAAACTTACAGAAATTGAATGCATTTTCAATGGAACAACATTAGATTAAGAACTATTGTCTTTAAGACAATAGTTTTAAAATTATTTTTCATCCAGCACTTCAGTTCAGAGATATTTGAATACAATACTAATGTGTTTGTGGACATGTTGTATTAACCCCAGGCTGCCTTTTTACTCAAATAAATTAGATGATCAACATGCAAATATTATGTTCAAAACACACAGATAACTATATCAATGGCTCCAACATATAGTCTCTTCATGTGGAGATTTTTTAATATATTGATCGAGGCCTCTTGCTTGTAATTATCTATTTCTACAGAACAATATGTAAACCTAAAAGAAGAATTTTGATTGCAGTGTATGTTACAATATTAAATTTATAATAAATTCATGGGCTTTTAACATTTTTTTTCTTTTTTCATAGATCCAGAGGAACAATACATTATTTTAATTTTTGAGACAAGTCTTGATCCTCATGCAAATGCAATATTTGAAAAATTAATAACCGAAATTGGTATCAGGAACAACATTTCTGAATTTTTTGTGAAAATTACGTTTGAAGAAGCAAACAGTAGGCTTGTGGCCTTTACAAAATCTTTTGAAGATACTAGAGGAAGCAGTGTCCCTAAAGAAAGCAAAACAAAACATGTAACTCTTTTAAAGAATTATTATTATTCCCACTATTTTATATATAATGTTGTCTAAAATATTCCATTAAAGAAAACACAAACCTATTTTTAGATTATGTATAAACTGAAAAAATGTAAAATATTTTATTGTAAAGACTAAGGTTTTTATTATGAAGATTTAATTGTAATTGTAATTTAATAAATTTATATGCCACCCAATCCCGTCGGACTCCAGGCGGCTTACAAATACAAGAATAAAATAAAAAACTAAAATATAGAGAAAAGAGAAAAACAGATTTAAAAGTAACACACCATGCACTCAAACCTAAATGGGGCTGGACCTCATTTATGGAGTCAACAGCCCCAAGCCTGCCGGAACAGCCAGGTTTTAGTGGCTTTTCAGAAGGCCGAGAGAGTGCGAAGGGCCCGGATCTCTGCGGGTAGATCGTTCCACAGGGCCGGAGCAGCTACAGAGAAGGCCCTCCCCCGGGGGGTCGCCAGTCGGCATTGCCTGGTCGACGGTACCTGGATTAGGCCCAGCCTATAAGATCTTATCGGCCGTTGGGAGGTATGTGGCAGGAGGCGGTCTCGCAGATAGCCAGGTCCCAGGCCATGTAGGGCTTTAAAGGTAATAACCAGCACCTTGAAGCGCGTCCGGAGATATTTAAAAGCTAGCAAAGTCTGAAAGAGCTAGTCTATCACAGGAGAGAAGTATTCACATGACACTTCGTTCCTGGTTTGTTTCTCCTTTGTTTGTTTTACTGGTATGCTAGTAATATGCTAGTAATACAAGGTTGTTCTTCCTGCTTGGTTTCTGTTTAGGTCTGTGGGTTTGTGTGTTTTAGTTCATGGAATAATTTTTTAAATCTAGAGATAGGGTTGCTACTGTTGTTTTGTATTGTTTGTGAGGTGGGTTAGATTTTTTTTTTTATCTTGCCTTGATTATGTTTATAAGTAACTCAAAGTGACAAACATACATAATATTTTTCCCTCCTCCTGTTTTCCTCACAATGTCAGCCCTATGATGTGGGTTGGGCTGGAAAAGAGTGACTGGCCCAAGGTCACCCAGCCGCTTTTCATGCTTAAGGCAGGAATAGAAGTGTCCTGGTTTCTAGGCCAGCACCCTAATCAGATGTGATGCATTGTGTTCCTGTGTAGGGATGAAGTGTTTTGTTCATGCGAGTTATTATGAGGGTGATCATCTTTTCGTTTTAATACTTTATCTGTATTTTTATTTTCTGGTTTTGTTTTGGTGGTTATTTGGGAGGAGGGGTATATATTGTGCTTATCTGCCTGTCCTAGTATGCTAACTGTATTTGAAGGCAGTGAAGCTGGATATTTTATTTAAGAGGTCTGTGCGTGTATGTGTATGCGTGCATATACACACATTTTCTGTTTTCAAGATAATTTTTCTTGTGTTTTATGCTACATTTCTGAAGTCCATTTGACATTTGGAAGTAGATCTCCATCTCTGTTTTATATTTGAGGAGGAACTGCTAGGAGGGAGGGAAAAGAAGAGAAGAAAACAGTTAAACTAGAGGAATGATTCTGTTGACGGTTGGTGTTGTGAATTGATGGGAGGTTTGCTTTGTCATATAAACCAAGAGTAAGCCAGGATTTAGGGTTCAGACATAATGATTGCAAGTCACACATTTCACCAAGTCTCTATGGAGAAAGACTCAGCCTTTTCTCACAACAGAAATGGGATTAAGGACAGTGTCATCCATTACATTAAAAGTGTGGTGATAGCATCTGAATGGACTGCCAAATATTTCAACTGCCCCTTTAAAAAAATTCTTTATAAAAAAAAGCATATAATATAGAGAACTGTTTTAAACAGAGTAAGTAAGATTATTAGCTAGATCTGGAGAGTGTGTGAAGTGAGTAAGGAAATGAGGAGCAGATTCTTTAGAAACAATAGTACATAAAGCTGACAAGGAAGCTGGAAATAGTGCCTAAAGTGATATCCAAATGATCCACTATGATTACAATTTGTTTTATTGTATTTCAATAATTGCTTAAGAAAAATAAGAGTTGTGTAATATTGTTCCTTTGTCAGCAAGGATTTAAATATGTTATGAAAAGAAAGGGATAATAAGGTTGTGTTACAACAGGCGCTAGGGATGGTAAACAAAGCAACTCAAACTGTACATTATAACCTTTTAAATGGAATAACAAAAGTATAAGAATGGCAAAGAAAAAGAATAACTATGTGAATGTATACCTATAATTGTATGTAAGAGAATAAATGATAGTAAGAATATAAAGCACAATATAGGTAAACAATATTTGGTTATAAATAGCTAAGTATAAATAAATATAGAATTGTACATAAAAATGGATAACGAATAAGGGGACCATGAATGCAAGATAGAAATGTATAGAAGGGAAAACACTAACTGTAAAGAAACCGATACGGAACTGCTGTATGATATACGATGGAACTTCTTGTTCCTATGTTGTTTTAAGTCATGTGTTTGTTTTTGTGGATCTGTTTATGTGTTTAAAATAAAAAAAAAAAATATATGTTATGACACTTGTTTCTTAATTTTCTTAAGGTTGTCTCTGATTCTAAAATGCAGCTGCAAAATGCAACACAGTTCCAGTTCTTTGAAGATGATGAAAGTGGAGAGCCACATACCGTCTTCATTGGTCCCATAGAAAAGTAAGACTTGGTTCTTCTTTTTGTAATGTTTTAACATTATATGACTTCAGCTTACTTGATATTTGTTTCTTTGCAGGTTGATAGTTTATCCGCCTCCTCCAGCAAAAGGGGGTATTTCTGTCACCAATGAAGATCTTCAATGTTTAATTGAAGGAGAATTTTTAAATGACGTAATAATTGATTTTTATTTAAAGTAAGTTGTGTAGTGTCCATTTCATATAAAGTTAATTGAAAAATCCCTTAAATATTAAAATTCAACATTCAGAGCTAAGTAAAACCTTTGTTAGAAGTAGTCAAAATAACACAGAGGAGGATTTAAGGTTTTGCGTTCTCCAGAATTCTTTATCTGGCACAATATTAAATGAATAAACAAATAGGGGAGAACAGGGGTATTTAAAAATGAAATATGGTGATCCAGCCATGAAGTCAGAAGCCTCTCATTAGTCCTAAAATGAAGTTTTTACTTTTTTGCATATCTTTTGGTTAGTGATTTTGTAGTTTCTGCAGAGTGTTTCGAATGGTTACTTTCCCATACTCTGAAGAAGCAAAATATTAGCTCTCCGTTTATCTCTTACCACAGTTGATATATTTAGCTTTTTCAGCATTGTTGTTGTAAAGACCAAAGATTTGGGTTCCCTTTAAAAAACATTATTTTAAATATTTTTCCCCAAATGTATCATGATATTATTGTAGCTGAATAATAATCTAAGAAGCAGATCATTTTTGAGAATTATTACATTAAACTAGTATTGGAAATATGTTCTAAAACTTCTTTCAAAGTTTCACTGCATTTGGATGCTCCCCCTCATTTAGTAATGTCACTTCAGAGGCCATGTTCTGGTTGGAACGCAAAGGCAAAATAGTTCAGATGGTTCAAATAAAAGATTTGAAATGTTACTTTTAAAAACATTTAAAGCAAATTGCAAATTGTGGTTTTATTTTCTAACTTTGTGCCAAATATGTGTGTATTCTCTATTTCAAAATAAAGGTATCTGGTGCTAGAAAGGTTAAAAAAAGAAGATGCAGATAGGATTCATGTGTTCAGTTCCTTTTTTTACAAACGCCTTAATCAAAGAGAGAGAAGGAACCTTCAAGAAACTTCAAAGCTCACGTAAGTCTAGTTGAAAGATATTTGTAAAATTTCAGTTAGACAAGCTTTGTCTAACAGAAAAACAGGCCGTCCTCGACTTATGACCACAATTGAGTCTGAAATTTCTGTTGTTAAATGAGACATTTGTTAAGTTACTTTTGCCCCATTGTACAACCTTTCTTGCCACAGTTAAATGAATCACTGCAATTGTTAGTAACACAGTTATTAACTGAATCTAGCTCCCCCATTGCCTTTGCTTGTCAGAAGGTCGCAAAAGGTGATCACATGGCACACACGCACACACACCCCAGGACACTGCAACCATCGTAAATACGAACCAGTTGCTAAGCATCTGAATTCTGATCACATGACCATGGGGTTGCTAAAATGTCACTTTTTTCGATGCCATTGTAACTTCGAACGGTCACTAAACGAACTGTTGTAAGTCAAATACTACCTGTAGCCAACACATACAATTTAATATGATGTTGATTTGATGTTGGGATCCAATAACATCTAGAGCTTCTAGGTTAGATAAATATGCTAATATAAGTTCCTGTATGGAAGATGGAAAATTAATCAATCAATCAAACAAACAGATGCAAGTCTTGGGTTAGCTGGGAAAAACTGAAGGTCTTCGTGTTCTTGGGGTGTGTGTGTGTGTGTGTGTGTGTGTGTGTGTGTGTATGTATGTATATATATATATGTGTATATATATATATGTGTGTGTGTGTGTGTGTGTGTGTGTGTGTGTGTGTGTGTGTATGTATGTATGTATGTATGTTTGGTTTCCAGACAGAAACCCAATATTTTTTACTGTTGCCTTTTTGTTACATTTGTTATATTTATGCTGATAAATAAATAAAGGGAGACTAGTATAGATCTATTTCAAGCTATTTAGCTCTCATCAGCTAGCCACACCCTTGTTGGGAATCTAGCCACACCCTTGTTGGGAATCGAACCTGTGCTCTATTGCCAACAAGGGTGTGGCTAGATTCTATTGCCAACAAGGGTGTGGCTAGATTCCCAACAAGGGTGTGGCTAGCTGATGAGAGCTAAATAGCTTGAAATAGATCTATACTAGTCTCCCTTTATTTATTTATCAGCATAAATATAACAAATGTAACAAAAAGGCAACAGTAAAAAATATTGGGTTTCTGTCTGGATGGTCTCTTGTGACGAGCCGAAGACAGAGAGTGGAAGTGTGACCTTCCTCCCATATTTGGGCATACCAGGGGTTGTGACTTTAAATATATATATGATAAACTAGATTGTAACAGCATCTTAGGATTTATTTACTTTAAATTGAGTAGTATGGAAATGAGCATATCAATAAATGAAGGGTACCAATCATATGCTATAGCTAGCATGCATACCTTGACAAATTATTTCAACTTTCATATCTAATTATACTGTAAAATAACTCTTTTTGAAGTATGGATACTATTACAATATAGTAATTAATAAATTCTCATTATAGATAGAAAAATAATACTTAATCCCCTAAATATCTTCTGAAAAATTATAAACACATTTCATTTCCTTTTAATTTATTCACAGAATTCAGCAGAAACGGCATGGCCGAGTAAAAACATGGACACGACATGTTGATATTTTTGAAAAAGATTTTATTTTTGTTCCTCTTAATGAAGCGTAAGTAATGTTTAGAGCATTAGAATTTCATTTATATTGGTAGAATCCACACATTGTATATTATTTCTTTTAACAGTAATTACTTATTGAGCATAATACATGAAAATAACTAAAACATACTTAAGATTAATTTATATAATATATGTGTAAAGTAAATTATAAAACATAGTTTACAAATCACGGTACAGTAAAACCTTTGGTCACGAACGCTTCTGACCACGACCAAATCGGGTTCCGTCCAAAAAATTCACAATTATTTTTTGCAGCCAATTTCCCCTTCCCTGTCATTTTTTTTGTAACTGTCAAATTTCCAAAATTAGGTTCGGTTCATGACCAAATTGGTTCATGACCAACGTTATGGAACGAATGATGATCGTGACCAGAGGTTCTACTGTGGTTATGTTCAGAACCAAACATACACATTCTGATGTAATATGGTGTGTATGCCACTGGGACCTATGATGGAGAGATCCTCAAAAGCATTCACAGGCTTCCCCTTCTCTTCTTTCACCTAGAAAAAGGGAATTCTTAATACCAAAGTTTTTCTTTTCCACTTCAAACTTGAGGGTGGGGTGGGTAGAATGAGGTATAGTGACATGCCTCAATATACCTGACAGCTGCTCTAAACATCTTTGTGGCAAGGAGTAGACCATATTCTTTCTCTTCCAGCTCTTAACAGGAAGAAATTAAATGGGATACATGCTCTAATTCTATTCTCAGGGACTGATTCAATATCAATATCAGAATAGAAAGAATATCTCAAAATATCTCTGAATAGGCAGGCCTCATTTGCTGGCCTCCCATTTTAGTTCTAATGTTAGAGCAAGACAAATGAGCAGGTGGGGTTTTTTTTGCTTGATGTTGTGTAGAAATATAGCATATCAGGAAGAAGAGGTAGGGTAGCATTGTGAAAATGTATTGAATACTTTAAGAACATGTTATGAAGATACATGTTTTAAATTCCTTTGTTGTTCTTTTTCACTTGCAGTGCCCACTGGTTCTTGGCTGTCATCTGTTTTCCAGGTTTAGAGAAGCCAATATATGAGGCTAACCCGTTTTACCAGGAAAATGTACCTCCACAGGTTAAGTCGTCTTCTTTAGATCAAGATAGAAGTGCTTCATCTCCTGTATGTGCGGAAATGGATCTATTGCCGCAGTCCCCTCTAACAAGGAAATTGTTCAGCAAAAAACATATGGCAGAATTAACTGACACAAACACGGATTCGGAGGAGAGTGAACCATTATACTGCAAAAGAAACTCTTCTGAGAAAAGTGGCTTTAAAAAACTAAATCATTTGAACAGCACTGTAGAGGAATTCAGGACTATGGAACCCATATGTCCTAAACATGATCCGAAAACTTCAGAGGCAAATGGAATGCAAAATGAACATAAAATTCATATCCAAGCTAGTGGTATGTAGTCTTATCCATTTAATTTTGTTTTAGTATCAGGGAATTTTAAAAAGTACAAAAATGTTGTACTTTAGGAACAACTGTAATTTAGAGCATGGTATTTAGATTGTAGATGAGACACTAATGGGTATGTACTCATAACTACATTTCATGAACAAACCACTATAATGTTGAAGTGTGCTTAAGTCAGAAATTATTAACATAATTTGTTTTTGTACTGGTAGATTTATATATTTAAAACTATTTTAGGTTATCTTTATAAGCAACGTTCAGGTCGACCTCATGTTGGATTCTAAGTACAAAAGATCCAAAGCTTTATTGAAAGCTTCTGAGATAACTTAATTGAGAGGACTTCCACCTGAGAATCCTAGAAAACCATCTGTGAATTAGAGTAAATATTTAGTCAATCATTCTATATCACAAAGTAGCCAGCTGGATGCACCTTAAGGACTGTTGCTCCTCATAACTTAAGAAATACTGCTTATGGTTTAAGAAGCAGCAAATAGTTGTCAGCATTACTAGACACTGATCATCCGAAACTCTATTGTGAGATTGCAGTTGGTGCAGTCTTTGAGGCTTAAGAAAGATATTTCAGAGCTAGAAAAGATGCAACAAGGCAATCAAGAAATTTAGGCAGTCAGAACAGGCCTGTTGTGAAAAAAGATTGCAGCAATAGGGTCTTATTTAGCCTGGAACAAAAAAGGATATAAGATAGTTGATAGTCATATAAAAGTATGCATAACATAGGTAACACAGAAAGAGAAAAATTGTCTCTCATGCAATATTGGAATCCATTGAAGTTAAATGCAAGGAAATTTGGAGCCAACAGAAGAACAGACGTTTATATACAGCCCATAGTGAAATTTATGGGATTTACTGCCAGCAGTTGAAATACTATTAAGCACTTTGGATGCTTTTAACGGGGAACTGAATCAATTCATTGAAAAGTATAAGACCATTGTAGCAACAGTTTTATTTTTATTTTCCTTCTAATAATTTTAAGTATTCAGTTTACCATTTTTATTGTAGCACATTGGATTGATATTTTCATTAAATTGTTCACAGGAACTCTAATACCCCTTTCATCTGACCTTTCTCCTGAAAAATCTCTTCTGTGTCCTTAGTAACAGAAAATTCCGTTTTCTTACTATTTCCCTATCTGCCTTTAGTATATCTTAAATAGTTTTTGACATCCAGTGGCCTCCATGTTCAATTTCCTTGTCCAAATGCATTTCAACTTTTCATTGTTGCTTTAATTTTATTTGTCACGTACAATGATTTTGTTTTGTGTATTTTGCATCCCTTATCAGCTCTTTGCATATTATTTGGCTTTCCTCATTTTCGCAACATTTTTTTTTGAAGAAAGTCTTTTAGAAGATCTCTGGATTGCTCATAAGCTATTATAGTATTATTCTAGATTTGTGATATTTTTCTGATCTGAACAGATAGTAACTTATTCAAACAATATCAACCAAAGATGGAAGGAGTTTAAAGTTGTCAAAACAAAGCTGAATCCTTTTTAAGAAGAATGATTTATGTTAAAAAATAATAATAATAAATAAGTAATATTCCTTTGGAGATTTAACCTTTTTTGGCCTAGTTATGATAATGCTTCTTTATGTTCTTTTCTTTATATTGTTTCATTAAATATCATGATTAATACAGATGGTTTACAGAAAATCAGGCTAAACTGTAGCGAAAAATCTGCTGACAGCAATAAACTAAATGAAGATGAGCTCATAGATTTTTCAGAAGACCAAGATAACCAGGTAAAACATCTAAAACAACATGGTTAGGTAATTGTTATTTTTGTATACAGAGTAAGCTTTTCCAACAATGTTTTAAAAACAGTGAAAACAAGCACAATGAATACAGTACAAGTATAATGAGTGTAATAATCATTCTTTGAACAGTTTGTTAAAATGATTGTGTTTTAAAATATTGTTTGTTGTAGTATAGGTAAAGTTGAGATGATTTCAGTTTGTGAATTTGAGAGATATACACGAGGACATTAAACAAGCTTGCAGTAATTGGCTGGGTTCAAATATGTTTCTAGTCCATAAAATGGTTTGCTTGGTTTGGAATTATCATGTTGTATATAGCCATATTAAGTAGCTGTAAATAATTTTTGCTGTAGTTGTCATTCGGAAACTTTATGGATTGAAGGCAGGAACCAAGTTTACATGGAACAGTTGTGTAAATACAGAATAGATATCAATGTACAAAGATGAGAGAAATGACTAAGAATCCATTGTTTTGAAAAGACAGGAGAAAAAAGCCTAGGATTAACCTTTGATCTGAGGGGGAGAGGAGACCGAGACCAGACAGACAGACAGACACTAGGCAAAGAGATTTCAGTTTAAAGTAGGCTGATCATCTGGGCCTTTATGACTTTTTAATATATACAATAAAAGTGTTTTATCAACATAATGTATTTAAAAGCCTTTGCTATTAGTTAGTGAGTGCAGTATGTCAGGTTTCTGGGTGGTGGTGGTGATACACTGATGACACTTCTATGAAATCGCAAAGAAGCCAGTACAGGTGGTTTTCAATTTAGGACCATTTGTTTAAGGACTGTTCAAAGTTATGATGGTGCTGAAAAAAGTGACTTACAAAGGGGCCTTGCACGTTAAACCATTGCAGCTTCTCCATGGTCGTATGCTAAAAATTTTGGCACTTGGTAACTGTTGCAAGTGTCCCGTTTGCAACCTTCCTAAGGGAGTTCCAACAAGTAAAGTCAGCGGGGAAGCCAAATTTGCTTAATGGGCATTTGATTCACTTAATGACCATGCAAAAAGGTCATGAAATTGGGCACGACTTGCTCGACAGCCCCATCACTTAGTGACTGAAGTATCAGTCCAATATGTGCTAATACGTCAAGGACTATCTGTAATGAGTTACTCAATAAACCATGGTAAAACAAGCTCTAAATTAGCAAACAGACAAGTGCTTTGATTACTGTTTTAAAATAAAGTAGCAAGATAACAATTGATATTTTGTTTCATACAGTACATTGGTGGAAATGTTTTGTGTGTGTGTGCACGGACACATGCAAGCATGCTTAGAATTTTTTTACTGTATCTCTGCCATATGTTCATTAAAAATATTACAATCTTCTCTAATCTCTTCTCTGGATGGCACTTTCATAATCATATTTCCAGTACTATCCACTAGAAGGCAAGCTTTACCCATTTTTCTGATCACAAAAAGTACTGTACTTCCATAAAGACAGACTACTACACAGTTATTGTTGTCAAGAGAAAGTTAGGATTACTTGTAAGGTTTGATTTTATTATATTTCTTCAAATTTGCTAGATATGATTTTTTTTTCATTCATGTAAGCTTTGTTCAAATCAGTTTTCACAAAGATTCAAAGAAAAGGAAATTTCTGCTTTTTGTTCTTTGAGGAAGCCTCCACAATATAGGGTCTAGGCATATTCTATACAGCAAAGAGGTGAGGAAATATATGCATCGATCTGCAGAAAGACAGAAAGTATCTCAGTTTCCTTTGGTTTGGTATTTTCTCAGGAAATATAGCAGTGATTTTTATATATATTTCCCAAGAGCAGCCAGAAAGCAGATGTTATCTTTGGCTAAACTGTGTGCACCATTTACAGTTTGTCAACCATATTGCTAACCAGAGAATTACTGCAAAATTAACCACCTTTTTTAAGCATGTGAATTTACATTTTTTTCCCTTCCTAATAGTTATTTAATGATTCCTTACTGCAATGTTATGTGTTAATAGATATCTCAGCTGCTCAGTTTTATCTGCAAGAATAATTATAATAATGTACAAGATACTGGCAGTAATAGCCCAAAGGCTTCTTGGATTTGGCTGTAATCTGCTGATATATGCTTAAATTAAATATTTGGAAAAGGAATTTAGTTGTAAGGAATTTGAATTCATTTTCTCAGTTGTCTTTCTCACAGTTTGGTTTGCTTTATAAATGTTTCAGTAATTGTACAAAGTTTAATTCTGCATTACCAAAGTCTACAAATCAAAATGCATTATACCACTATCTGCTTTGACTCTTTTAGTTTAAAGTAATTAAGAAGTCAACTTTTGTTTCAACATTAATTGTTTTAACTATCAAAGAGTTTAGTTTGGAAGTTCACAATTGAAGTCAAAGGTGCTTCAATATCCTGGACTGAAAATCACAATTGTTTGACTTTTAGTTTTTTAAATCATGTACTTTTTAAAATGAAATTCACTAACAGCTAGTTAGATAATAAAAATTTCAAAGCCTTGTAGTTTGAAACATCTGATCTTTTAAGGAAAAAATAATCCAGTAAAATAAAATCCAGCTTTCACCTTATACAAATGAAAGCAGAAGGTCAACTCCATCTATAAATTGCATCTGTAGGCTGGAAATTGTGTTTTAAAAGTCATCTAGATCATCAGTTTTTGTCAGTTTGCAAACAACAACAACAATAAAAGGCTTAAATATGTTTTCTGCAACTGTATGTACCCTGATTGCTTTTCTATGTGATCTTATGCTCTTCATTACGCAAAGATTTTTAGTATAAGGCTATGTTTTAAGGATTTGCACAAAATTTAAAAAAATGTTTTTGATTTCAGCTTTTGGGGCATAATGTTTTGGGAGTTGTGACCTCGGTAAACGGCGATGTGCAGCTAGCTGCTCTTAATTCTTTTTACTCTAAGCTCACAAAAGTAGTGGTAGTCCATGCTGAATATTAATCAATTACAGATTTGGTGAAGGGCTTGATTTTAAACAAATAAATAAGAGCATAAAATAAAAGAAACAACTGGAAAACAAGTCATCTTGATCAAGTTTTCTTTTTGGCTTTTTCAGATTATTTATTCAATAAAGCAACTTCTTTTTTCTATGCTGATGCTTTTGTTAGCACATAGATGTAGCTGGTAGCAACAAAATAATCAAATAAAAGTCTACCACTGCTTTTTGGATTGCATAAATAATGTTATTCATGCTGTCAAAAAACAACAGCAGCCTTTTATTTGTTTAATCTTTACAAGAGAACCAATATGCCCAGCATGTACTCGCATCCAAAGCTCAAAAAAACTATCCCAAATTGCCAGAAAATACTTATCAAATGAATGCTATTTTCCCCAAAGCAACAAAAGTTACTCTGCTTTAGTTTTTATGAGGCATATACCATATTTTTTGGAGTATAAGACGCACCTTTTTTCCTCAAAAAAAAGGCTGAAAATCTGGGTGCGTCTTATACACCGAATACAACATTTTGTGCGTCCGGAAGTCCTGCCCCTTCACCAAAATGGCTGTGCATACTTTTATGGAGGCTTTCAGACAGCTCCTGAAGGCTGGGGAGGGCAGAAATGAGCAAATAATGGGGCATTTTTTGCCCCCTCCCCAGCAGCACTCTACAAGCCTCCATAAGGCTATGCATGCAATTTTTTTGACAAAAAACGGGCCCGTTTTTGCTAAAAATGGGCCCATTTTTTGCTTGTTTTATTCCCCCCAATCAGGAACACTCTGCAAGCCCCTCCCTAAGGCTATTCATGCCTTTTTTAAAAATAAAATGGGCCTGTTTTCGTGAAAAACAGGCCATTTTTGGGAAGTTTGCAGAGTGCAAAAACTTTTTCCCCCCTTTTGGAAAGCTCTTTAACTGATTGATGAGAATTGCATTGATCAAGTGCTGTGCCACCAGAAACAAAGTCTTAGGTGCTGCAGATTGTCAGCGATTTCCTTCTTCAGCACATGGATAAATACCCCTGGAAACATGTACTTACCTACCTACTCCCTCTCTCTCCTACCTACTGTATTTCTCTCTCTCTTTCTCTCTCTCTCTTCCTCCCTCCCTCCCTCTCCATCTACCTACCTACGTACCTACTCTCTCTCCCTACCTATCTACTGTATGTCTGTCTCTATATATTTCTCTCTCTCTATCCCTCTACCTATCAACCTATCTACTCTCTCTCCCTACCTATCTACTGTATTTCTCTCTATTTCTCTCTCTCTATCCTTCTACCTACCTACCTACCTACCTACCTACCTACCTACCTACACACACTCCCTCTCTCCCTACTGTATTTCTCTCCCTCTCCCTCTCTATCTCTCTATCTACCTACCTACCTACTTTTTTTAAAATTTGCCTCTTCAAAACCTTGGTGCGTCTTATACTCCTGTGCATCTTATATTCCGAAAGATACAGTAGCTGCAACTATCTTCTTTTCTCCCAGTAATTTTTCTCCAGCACCATCTGAACCTATCTAAACTAGAGCAATTAACTAGGACCTACTGTTGTCCTGGCTATACTGGAAACTAACTGAAAAAGGACAACTCAGTCATAAGTCAAGAAATAGCCATTGGGACATTCCAAATAATACTATTCAAAACAGCCACATTTTGTTTCATGCTTGGACAAAAACAGCAAATTTGGTTTCTCACTTGATTCCTCCACCTTTCAAACCTTCAATTTCATAGTTAGATAGTTTCAAGGCAATCCGTGTCCCTGCTGTTTTGTATTACATTGATCATGTTAATTTCTACAACCAAATGAGCTGACTGATGAAATAAGTGTGCAATGTTGACTTACATCCAGTGTTTAATTCGAAAGAGTCATTCTTCTGAAAGGAAGAAATACATTTTCGAGCTGGTGCAAGAATTATTTTATCATAATCATATTTATGTGCACCTCCAAATGATAGATGTAAGCCACCCAGAATTGTTATGGAATGGGGTATCCTCCAGGTCAAATAAATAATTGATATTTGTATGAACCAAAGACAAGAGGGCTAATTCAAATGCTTTTTGCAACTCTAATTGGATCAATGGGGAGAAAATATGATGTAGCTGTGGAGTTGCATGCATGCCTTCTAACTGCTGAAAAAGAGTGAAAGAGGTGTCTTTAATATTTTACAGGATTGTAAAGTTAATGCTGTACTATGATATAATTTTAAAATTAGAATTTAATCATGTATATGAAGAAATATGCATTTTGATAAACACTGATTCCAAGATTAGTTTTTGATGTGTAAACTGATATGTCCCCAAAGACTTCGTGAAATTACTTGGTAGAATCCTATGTGTATTGGGAGATGGCATTTCAACAGTGCATTTGAATACCTTAAATGAACTTTTGGCTTATTTTTTCCTTAACCTCAAAAAGCGAAAACACTTTTTAAAAAAATAGCTGTTTCTACTAATGAAATAATTATTTCCATGCTAAGAAATTCATTATGGAAATTAAAGACTGGTCAATTTTTGATGACCGTTACATTACAATTATTAACATTATTAAGAAAAGTTAGAGGATGATAAATATGCTGGGTTACTTTTATACTGTTTAATAATGCTCCAATGTAGCTTTTTTAGAAATGGAGAGTAAGCAGATACCAGGATCGCAAAATCCACGGTACTTTATTTGTATTAGCAACTTGAGATTCTTCTCCCAGAGCAGATGCAAAAGACATAATGAAATATGGTAAATGATTTCAGAAATTTCTTTTGAATAAAGTATCAGAAGTAAATGGAGATTACTATGCTTTTACATACATACATACATACATACATACATACATACATACATACATACATATGATTACCCCAATTTTTAAAAATCTCAAAGGTATATTTGGAAGGTAACATTTAATTGCTACTGTTGTTAAAGTTTGGGGAAACTTAATTTCTGCTTTTGTACTTCAAATCATGTAGTAGATCCCTGTTTTTCTCATAACTCTGATTTCAGACATATTAAAATAGGTGTGTTTTTTTTCTAGGAGAATAGTAGTGATGATGATGGTCTTGCTGACGATAACTGTAATTCAGAATTAGGACAGTGGCATCTAAAGCCGACCATATGCAAACAGTAAGTTTTCAATTAAGATATTTATAACTTATATACATCTTCAGATCAGCTATAAAGATGAAATGCCATCTTGAAAACTATTAAAATTTTCGCTTCCAAACTGTCATTTTAAAAATTCTTTATAATTTACTTTTGTATTACGGGTAGTCCTTGCCTTATGCCCAAA
Source organism: Thamnophis elegans (assembly GCF_009769535.1). NCBI lineage: Eukaryota > Metazoa > Chordata > Lepidosauria > Squamata > Natricidae > Thamnophis > Thamnophis elegans. The sequence goes on from NC_045544.1 coordinate 15,148,394, forward strand.
ATTTATGTTGCTAAGTGAGAGATTTGTTAAGTGAATCACTGCAGTTGTCAAGTTAGTATTACAGTTGTCAAATTGAATCTGGCTTCCCCATTGACTTTGCTTGTCAGAAGGTTACAAAAGGTCACATGACCTTGGAACCGTCATAAATATGAGTCAGTTGGCAAGTATCTGAATTTTGATCATGTGATCACGGGGATGCTGCAGTGATTGCAAATGTGAAAAAGTGTTATAAATCACTATTTTCAGTGCCATTGTAACTTCATACGGTCACTAAATCAACTGTTGTAAGTAGAGGACTACCTGTATTGTTAGCTTTCAAAGTCTTTTTTGGAATACTAGTCTGAAGGGGAAATTGGACCAACTATTTGTTCCATCTATTTTCTTGACAGAAAACCTTCACTAAATCTTGTGCTTCAGTAGAGAAGCCCGGATCCAATTGTAGTCTTCTGAGGGATAATAATCTAAGTTCTCTAACAATTTTGATTAGATGTGTCCATTGTAAATATGTTCTTCATCAAACTGAGCTAAATTCAGAAAAAACAGACATAATTGATAATTATTGTTTGATAAGGGGTGAATTATGTTTGCCGTGAGACTATTATGTCTTTAAGCTAGACCTTGGCCCAAATTGATTCTGAGAGCTGGTTGTTCATTATCTTGCTCCCTGGCTGACATCTAAGAATGGGTGATCCATGGATTATTAGATCAGATGCCAGCTTTTCTTTGAAAAGGGGGGAAATTATTTCAATGTCCCAAGATTTTTACCTCAAATCTATTTATGTTACTTCCCCCTACTCCTTCCATTCAATTGTGTTTGATTCTCAAAGACTGCCCAGAGAAGTCTCTGCAGTTTCCTTGGCAAGGTTTTTCAGAAGAGTTTTCCATTTGTTTTTTTCCTAGATCTGAGAAAACGATTTGCCTAAGGTGACTCAGCTGGCCTTATGTCTAAGCAGGGACTAGAACTCACAGTCTCCTGTTTTCCAGCCTGATGCCTTAACTACTACCTCAAACTGGCTATCACTTTAATGTTTTTATGTTGTAATCAGTTTCTTATTTTTTTTTGTAATAGGAAGTTTTAATTTTCAATAGAATTGCCCCCTTAAATCCAAGTAGTTCCCTGACTGAGAAAAGAATAATGCTGTTACAGTTTTGAATAAATCAACTGGATGTAGAACAGAGTATATTTCTGAAGTCTTATTTTTCCAGATTTCATTAAGTGAAATTATATATAGAATTTTCAAGTTAAAATTGCATCTGTCCTCTTAGAATAATGTGGAAAAACAATTTATTCATTTGTTTATATTATTTCATGTCATAGATGTACATATTTTAAAAAATGGCTTAAAGAAGTGCATCAGAATTTTTATTTTATTGAGTAGCAGTCTCTCTGCTATGTAGTAAAATACCTGTATCTTTTTTACAGGTTTCCTTGTAAGTCTGAATAAAGATGTCCCTGCTTGAAGAATTATATAAGACATACTTTAATCAAGCAATATATTTAATTTTTTCAATGTTGCAAAAGTTCCACAAAAACCATTTTTGAAACATACATAGCCCAGTCTGTAGCACTGTTCTAAGCATTAATTTTCAAATATTATATAAAATACAGGCCAACTTGTAATATTCAACTATTTTTTTTCCTTCAGGAAGAGCTTAATAAATAGTAACAGAGTCTCTTGCTCTATAGGGAAGAATGTTGAATGTAGCTTTTTTTCTAATATTGTTCAAATATCATTGAACAAATTTAAAAAAAAATGTTTTTAAACTAACACAGGTCCCAAAAATGTGTAGTATTTCAGAGCTATTTTCAGTGTACCTATTTTTGTTCTATTTGGACCTGTTTTTATAACAAAGGTTCCTACTCAGTCTTGAATTTAATCAAAAGCTAAATCTAGTTATAGATCATCATGCAATTTTTGTAGACTTCATATTGGGATGAAAACAAAATTGAGTACCATATTTATTCATAATGTGAAGAGAAAAAGGTTCTTCATATCTGTAACCAAAATGATTTAATGTGACAGTATAGTAAAGAAGTGAAAACATACTATATCTTTTTTAGGCCTTGCATTCTGCTCATGGATTCACTAAGAGGCCCTTCCCGATCAAATGTTGTCAGAACACTAAGGGAGTAAGTAATTAGTTTCTATAATATTGAAGTATCTTCCTATTGTGGCCTGTGTCTGCTGGCCCCTCCAGCAGCCGAATCAGAGGAGGAGGAGGTGTGGGACTCAGGGTCAGCATCTGGGCAACTTGGGAGCTCTGAGGGGGCAGAGACAAAGGAGGGAGGGAGGGAGAGAGAGGGAGGGAGGGAGGGAGAGGGGGGGTGCAGAGCCTGAGCAGTTCATCAGCCCTCAGATGGAAAGTCAACAGCCCCCATGTCTGGAGGTGGTTGATGAAGAAGAGGAGGAACGGTTGGGTCCAGTGCTTCACAAGTGGCTGCGCGGAAGCCAGAGAAGAAGAGAGCAGTGGAAATCCGTGGGCCGATCCTGGGGAAGGAAGAGCCATCGCTGCTAGCGAGGCCCCACCCTAGTTCTGGGAATAAAAGGCAGCGGGCAGAGATGAATGGATATGGCAGACAACTATTCATTTTTCAGATGGATGGACTTGTTAGCCTGCGAGAGAAAACTTTTGCCAGGCTGCCGGCATTCCTATTAAAGGAATCTTTTGAGTTCACATCATAGGGTTTGTTGTGTTTGGGGAGCTGGGTCAGAACACTTCCATATTGGAATGCTCAATAAAAATGGTCTTCTTCTTGTGCTTGTTTGATTTTTGTGTTGCAGGTATTTGGAAGTAGAATGGGAAGTAAGGAAAGGGAGCAGACGAAGTTTCTCCAAAGACGTCATGAAAGGCTCAAACCCCAAAGTGCCACAACAGAACAATTTCAGTGATTGTGGAGTTTATGTTTTACAGTATGTGGAGAGCTTTTTTGAGGTGAATTTCTTGGTTGTTGAAATGTTATGTTGGGATTTTTGATTTAACAAAAAGGTGTTTTTTTTAAAAAAAAAAGGTTATTTAATTTGGTTTCAATATTTCATTTACTTTACATATTTTATATTTTGCATTGTTTTAAAATGGCAAGTAATTATTAAAATTATACACACAGACATGTAAAATTAGCACAGTATAAACTGTGAATAAAATAAATGCAGTAATGTCTGCCCAAACAGTGAAAGAGTTTTGGTTTATTAATAGTGATTTTTTTAATAATAGAACTGTGCAGATGCATTCTTAGATGCATTCTCTATTTGTTTCATGCTTCTAAAGAAGTCAAATAATGTTTGGGCGTGTGGAGTGACTTAAAAGTTTGTTTTCTAGAATTAAGCTCATAGAAGGGTAGGAAGGTAATCCCCAGAAAAGGAGAAAAGTATGAAAATATTATCTTAGTTGTAGCTGTATGGGAAGACTTCTTAGTAGTCTTGACTGTTGAGTAAGACTATTGTGAAATGCTGCTGAGGGATAGAGCTGGATCCACAGAAAGACACTATCATTGAAACTTTATAAATGTGCATGAAGGATTGGGAAAAGTTTCAAATGTAACATTGACAAGATTTTAAACTACTTTGTACAATGTTATTGTGTAGAAATTCCTTGTAGATGCTATTGTAGACACTATTGTTTGGTTTCTCCTAGACTCCTATTCTAAGCTTTGAATTACCAATGAATCTAACAGACTGGTTTCCACGTCCAAGAATGAAAACAAAACGAAAAGAAATAAAAAACATAATCCTGAATCTACAAGAACAACAAAACAAAGAAAAGAAGGGGCAGAAAGACAGTAATCTAACAGAGAAATATTTTCCGGAACGAACAGAATTTATCAGCAGCTGAATCTTTTGTCATATGTTAGCCATACATCAATTTTTTTAAAAAAAAGGGAAAAAAACACTCTGAAATTTACTTGTCTCTACCAAAACAAAGGACTTCTAGTATTATCAGTAAGTAAACTTACTGTTAAGGATATAAATCCAATTCCCCCAATGTATTAAGTAGAATAATCTGTATATATGTTGATTAGGCCAACTTTTTTCAATCTTTGTAATTATGTTTTTCACTACTTAACCTTTGTTATGTGTTTCCGTTTATAGAACTTAATAGCAAATTTTAGACACAAATAAATAAAATATTTACAGGATAAATTGGTTAACCTTTTTCTGTGTTAAGTAAAATGATCATTGAATATTTCCCAGTAAGACTTCTATATTGCATGGGGAATGCTTATGTAGAAAGGTAATCAAATTCATATTTTAATTTACAATTGCCATTACAAGATGCTTCAGAAATGTGCAAAAAAAAAATTAAGAATATGTCTAAATGCATTGTGTTTCCAAGGTGAGTGGTTTGCATTTAAAACCAAGTGCAGGCAATGCAATATTCAGCAACAAATGCTTCAGATACTGGGAGAAGTAACTTCACAAGTACTTAGGAAATGCTGCTTTCTGATTGCAAGTCTTACTCAAGCAGTATTTAAATAGAGTCTGAAAGGTTGGCTTGAGTATTTCTGTTAGATCCTCCTTTATTATTTTATGTGGTTTCTGAATGTTGTTTAAATGTATTTTCACAATCCTTTCATTATAAAATTGTATTTTTGGTAAATGTAGCAGCAAATTGCCCACCTTAAATTTTCTGCCAGAATTCTGAATGTTGCATTCATATGTGCTTTATCTATCTGAACTTTTTTTAATGTATGAGTACTATTTTTTGTAATGCACAGAAAAACCAAAATATTGCTAGACGTCATTGCTTGCTTGCTTCTTACTTAACTAGAAGTCTCTAATAATTCTAAGTCATCTTGTTGACGTTATTTCCATGATGTAATTTTATTTTTAAAGTGTATAAAAAGACAATAGCCTTCTTCTACCAACCTCTAAAAATCCAAAAGGAAACAACTAGGTCCTACTACATTTTAAAAATACTCACAAGTTATTGTCCTCAAATGAGGAGACTGAAAACACTTTTGCAAATATGTGTGTTGAATAATGCCTTTGTTAAAAAGAAATTCTTCTTGTTGGAAAGGAAGATGCCTTTGATGTAATAAATGAAAAATATTGTAGATGAAACAGGCAATATGCCATTGCAACATACAATCCTTTTCACGGTAGAACATTCTATGTAGAAAGTATTATATTTGCACCCAATTTTTACTTTTATTATGTTGATGTCACCTACACAATAGACATATTTTGTACAGGATCAGAGATTGCTTTGCCAAAGAAAAATTCTGAAGAATACATCGCTTTAGTCTGCTGCCCTGCATTTACCTTGTTTAAATCCTATAGACTTAAATGTAACAATAATAGGATTGTAACTTAGTGGCAAAGCTTTCCATGTTTTCCTCCATAAATTATTTTTAATAGATGCACAACAGTAGGGCTCTCATAACACTATCAGTATTAAAATAAATGAATTGAGATTATTTGTTCCTACAAATTAACATAAAATCAATTCTTGGTACTAAGAAAGACAGACAAACATTTATTCTACATTCTCCAGTCCATGTCTAACATTTGTCCAAGTAGCAGTAGAAAAGAGAAGCAACAGTAAACAATGGGTTGATAACAAATGTAATGTACTTATTTTGATATTTTTTTTAGTGTTACTTGAACACATTGTAGGGAAATTTTACATAGCAAAATGCACATTCTCGTGCAAGATTATTTGTTGCAATATTTGGATTTATATGAAATTAGATTTTGCTTTTGTTTTTAATAGGTTGTGGCCTATCCTAGTTTTTATTTGTTTGGTTCTGTTCCTGAGAATGGCCTGGAGCTTGTATTCCTTTTCAAGATGTGAAGAATGCAATGTTTCTCTCTTAATATTATGGTAAAGGATCATTCATGCAGCAAGCTGATAAATATGTTGACAAAGATTTATTTTTTTAATAAAACATTAAAAACAATTGAAATGACCATGAGTATTTGTAATACATATTGTTTAAGTATATATGGATGTGTTATTAATAACAGTCTTTAAATATAACTTGTCCATTGGAGATTAACAAGCACCTAAATTCAGGTATTAGATTATTCTAGAGCTGTTTTTTTTCCCTTCTCATTTTAAAATTTACCTATGGTAGAATACATTCATTATACTTAACATTTATAAAAGATAATTTTAAATTTAAAAACATTGGGCTGGTTGTTTTTTTCTAGTACCTTCAGATTTCATCTCTCTCCTCCATCTTCCCTTTTTTGCAATCTTATATTTGGGAGAAAGATTTGTTAAATATTAGCCTTCTGAATAGATTTATTTGATTGGATTCTTTCTTAAAAGTTACTGTGTATCTATTTTTATGATGGCGCAAGGACACAGTTCAGTTCACTAAAAGGAATATGAATAAATGAATGTTTAGACAAGAATATCAAGTGGCAACCTAATTAGATATATATCTTGTGTAAGTTTTCATGTTGGATAGAATAGCAGTCAAGAATTCTTATAAAAGTTTTAGGTTACTTAGCATGAAAAATGTATGACTCTCTGGTAAACATTTGCTGGTAGCAGATGCAGAGATGACATTTAATATTCCCTTGTGGTCTTCTTTAATTTTCTTGCTAAGGGATTGCTAGCTCACATGAACAGGATATTAAGGGAGTATTCTAAATCTAGAATATATTATCCCAGCGTACCAGCATATTTTTCTTCTTTAGATGTCTGTATCTTCCTACCTAAGAATTCATTCTTTTCAAAGAAGAAAAAATTATTGCAAATGGATAAAATAACATCCTGTCTTGTAAAAGTTACCTTTAGTGCTATATAAAAAGACTTAAAACAATATTTCTAGCATTTTCTTTTTCAGTGTCTTAACTCCACATTTTCCATATTCATTTACTACTGGGATTTTGCAGGCTGAATGTTGTTGCTTCATTTCCCTAAGATTATCCATTAAAGCATAGGGGGAGGGAATAATGTGATGCACGTTATTTTAAATTTATCCATTTCAAATACAGAGTTTGCAGTCTCAAATCTGGTTATAGAATGTGTGGAGGACGTGGACCCTATACTAATTTATTTCATTCACTCCTGTTTGCTTTCGTTATGCAGTCAGCTTTGAGACAGGAAGCATATAAAGAATGTCATGCTTATATAATGAAGCAGTATAATCCAATAATAATCTTATTCCTATTTTTACAGATGATCACCAAAATGAAGCTTTTCTTTTACTCATCTGTGATTTCTCATGGTTGAGCTTGTTTTACACTGTGCATTAGCAGCTCTGCAAGCAAAATATTAGGGTTTTTTTCCCCCAGGAAATCTAACTTTATTGAATTGCTAATCTTGCTGCATTGTTCTTCTTCAGCAGGAAAGCCAAGAGCTATGTTTCACTCCCTGCATTTTTTTCTGTGGTTAAATAAATCTTTACTAGAAAGAGACATTCTCAGCCTATTTTTTTCTCCTTAGGGCTAGAACCAATAGTGATGTCAAACTTAATTTTTATATATTAAATTCTTGACATGCAATTAAGTAAATGTGGACTTTCCACTACAATTTTAGGAATTCCATTCAAATAGTAGTTTCTATCATAAATGCTCCTCAACTGTAGCCTTGGTCAGAAACCAGAGCTTCAGGAAATAGGATGTGGATGCTTTGTACATAGTAAATGAGTGATAACATGCTTAACAAGCCCACACAAACACAAAACACTCCTCAGATCACTTTATTAAAACTACTGGTTTACAAAATAAAACACGTATTATACAATATAGGTTGTATGCAATATGATAGCTTCTTTAGACTCAGTAAAAGATGATAGTTCTTTTATTATAAATTGCTACAAATGAAAGGAACCTTGACTAAGTCACCAAAGAATGCTTATACGTTCAAAAAAAAAATAACACTACAATAACTTATCCAGAGTATAATTCCCACCCCTGTACACATCTTTTTTTAAAATGTACTGATTGGAGAATATAAAATCCTCCATTCCTCTATTACCCGTGGTCGTGAATATGTTATCACATGAAGATTTATAATGATGATTATTATCCTGATACAAACCTAAGAAATATCAGTTCCTCTTTCCAGACAATGTGGGAGGAAAGCTGTATTACATCTATGGTAGCTAGAAATGACATATCTGATAGAACAAATTGCAAGCATACTACCAATTAGCAACTGCAGTATGTAAAGCAATTGTTGTATTCCCTGAAACTATCTTTTTGTTTCATATTGAGTTCTGCTATCTATTGTTAAATTTTCATTTTTTCAATACGGTCACCTTGAGATTTTCATTAAAATGTTCTTGGACATTGACATCCCCTCCTCAATTTTATCCTGCTACAATCACAAGATCTCAGTAGTTCACAAAAGTATGAATATATAATGAAATATAAACATAATTAAACCCCCAATATAGTGCAAGCATCAGGCCACAAAACTCTGGAAGCAGGTGACTCAATGGTAAGTCATTCAAGAATGCTCCTTAATTTGCTCCTAGAAGTCAATAGAAATCAAATGTGGGACACAGAAAGTGAATTTACTGTGTGTCCAATGGTCCATACTGCTCAGCCATGATGTTTTATACTAATTGAAGCCTCCAGCTCGTCTTTAATGGGTTCTGGATAGAACATTTGCAATAGTTGGAAAAGGTATTACCACAAGTTCCTGTTCTTTCCAGATAAATGTTCAAGTAATGCAGTGTGTGATGGAGAGAGGCAAATCCTAAAGAACATAATCAGGAATCAAATTTGAAACGTAAAAATGTGTTGCAAAACCAGCTCCAAATAATCAAAGGAGCACTTAAAATACAAGTGGGCATGTCATACACATGCCTGGCAGACAGCTCAAAAATACAATGTTATGGTAGTCCTATAAATTCAGAGGGTGACAAAGTTGAGCCCCTATGATAATGGTTTTTAAACTGAGGGGCTGCCACTGTCAAGATCCATGTGTTTTGGTAGGGTTGCCTGAGTTAATGATATTCAATACTGGGAACATGAGCAAAGGAGTCAAACAAGAAACATTACGGTAGGAGATGCAGAAACAAAATATGGAAAAACCTTTGTCCCAGTTGAGACACCAAAGCAGCAATACACACAATACAGGTATCTGTTTACATTATTGGCATCTGTTGACATTGTTGCTTCATGCTATGAATCTATATACATGAATGCTGTGATTGAAGTATGTTGATTACTTCCACTTTCAAAGCAGCTTGCATGCCTTTCACATTTTTTTCAACAAAAGTCTTAGCAATTACTTTCCCAGTGTTACATAAAGCTACCTCCTATCTTTCCTCCACAACATGTTCAAGTAGGTAAAACAGAGACTTATACAACAGCATCCTTCCAAAACAAGCACAAGAAGTTTAGGGATCATTTTGCCATCTCCTTCCGGTTCATATAATGGGTCGGCCATGTAGCCTTATGCTCCACAATTCATTGGGACAGTCTTTCTTTCTTTCTTTCTTTCTTTCTTTCTTTCTTTCTTTCTTTCTTTCTTACTTTCTTACTTTCTTTTCTTCTTTCTTTCTTCCCCCCTCTCCTTTCTCTTTCTCTCTTTTACAATAGTAGGTATAAAATAAAATACATTAAACCTTTCGAGACTTGAAAATTTCATCTGTGCTTAGAAACCATTTCCAAATCATACCAGGAAGACGACAGCCCATTTTGCAAAGACTTGTTTTCCTACCCTGCAAAGCATATTGTAGTGGTTGGATTTTTCAGGAGAGAAGGACTCTTCAGGGTGAAAGACTGCTGGGTGGAAAATGATTAACAAAAACATATTATTGTCTGCCACATCTTTCTGCTGCTGCAGGGATGCTAGCTGGGTGTCACCCAGAACCTATTGGGAATGAGGAAACATGTATCTTCCTTGTTTTAAGAAAGTTTCTTGTTCTTGTAAAAATTCATTCTTAAAACTTGACCATCCTACACTGCCATATCTTGCCTGCAGGTACAGGAAAGAAGAAGCAATAAGGTGGGAAGTCTAATGGTTCTATAGTTAGAAATAATGTATCACAGATTTTTAGTGGAATTTCTTAAGATTTGCTAATTGAATAGGTAAATGAGGTCTTACTCATTTTCTGAGATGGAAAAAGCAAGGGATAGAAAATTATTTAAGGTACTAGTCTAGTCTTAACAGCCGCCTTCAAAGTTTTTTCCTTGCCAACACATGGGGGCCAGTGTGCACCAGAATGTGCTTTATTGCTAGCACAAGCAAAAGTAGAGCTGAATTAATGTGTTCTTTTTTTGGCTCTTTCTTTGGACAGCATTAGCTGCCAAAAGCCTCTTTAGTATCCTTTTTTGATTTATTTATATTCCTGCCAGCTCACGTTAGTCTCCGCTGAATAAATGAAAACTAATTTTAAGCTTGCTTTTGTTAAAGGAAAAGGAAAGGTGTGCAGATGTAGAAATCATTTTACAAACACCGCAAATGTTATTTTGAGCTTCTGGAGAATCTTAACACTTTTATGATTTCTTAAAGATCAAGTCCCTTGAGTACAGACACAAAATAAGAGGCACAATACACACAAACGCACACAAAAAGGACGCTCACAGGGAAGAGAGGTTTTAAGTCTTGGAAACGCTGCCAACACACTGAACAATGGATGAGATGAGAGTAGACTTGGCTTCCACTATCCAGGAGGCTCTTCCTGGGTGGCAAAACTTGCATTGTTCCCAGAGTGGAGGGCCTGAAAAGAGAAGGAAAATTTGCTTGGCCAGGTCAGAATAAAGTCCCACAAAAAACTCTTTTTTTTTTCCTGGCAATCAAATAAATCTAATTGCTGGAATGCAACCCCCACTTCTCCCATCCCAGTCCCCAGCCCAGCTAGCCCCAATGAAGAGCCAAGGTGGCGCAGTGGTTAAATGCAGCACTGCAGGCTACTTCAGCTGACTGCAGTTCTGCAGTTCGGCTGTTCAAATCTCACCGGCTCAGGGTTGACTCAGCCTTCCATCCTTCCGAGGTGGGTAAAATGAGGACCCGGATTGTTGTTGGGGGCAATATGCTGACTCTGTAAACCGCTTAGAGAGGGCTGAAAGCCCTATGAAGCGGTATATAAGTCTAACTGCTATTGCTATTGCTAAGTGACAAGGAAATAAGGCAGTCACCAAAAACAGAGTTAAAAAAATAAACATGGGTGCAGCCAAGTTGTTAACTGTAATCATCTCTAGAAGAATCCTTTGAGCTCTTTTCCTCATACCCATGTCACACCTCAAGAATTACGTAGGCCTGGCCTACTGTTGGCACTTTGTCCCGATTGTTCCTTTGAAACGTGAAAGAAAACGGAATGCCTTGAAGTGAAACTCCAGAGTTGAAAGGTGAACTTTATAGGCTGTCTCTGGTTTTAGAGCTGCCATATAAATGATGTTACTTCTACGGTGACTGGAAAAGTGCCATCTGAGGGGGGAGGCATTGTTTTAAGCTTCGTCTTTCTGTCCCTGGACAAAGAGATCCCCAAATCCCTTTCTCCACAAGGACTGAGGAATGTACATCAGCTGAAAGGGTCACGTGCCAAGATGGAAAGGAAATAAACTTGTTCAGGGCTGCCTTTGAACAGCACAGGAAATTCTGGACTGAGCAGTCGGGATTGATCACCCTCTTGGCTGTCCTGTACTACAGGATTAACCACCTACTTGGATCGGCTTCCCTTTTCTCTCCCTAGTAAATATTTACATTGCATATTGTTTTTGTGCTTATTTATTTCTTTCTGGAGCTTGCCCAGAGTAATTTCTTATGAATAGCTATATAAATTTGATAACTAAGTAAATAATTTGGCAATATATTATCCTGCTCACATAGGTGAATGGGAAGACCTATCTATCGTGCTGAACTGAAAACAACAACAACAATAAATGTTGGTGGTGACAACAAGCTCCCCCCCCCCCCAATATTTTGGAGGATAAAGAAATGGTCTCTGAAATAACCAACATAACTGATATAATGAATATATTCTGTGATATTTTAAGTCACAAGAACTAGCCAAGTACTATGTATCTATAGCTACAATATCTATTCAGGGAAGAAACTATAAAGAATGTGCTCTGTAGCTGTTTCCAGGCTCTACACTTGTGATCAGAAGATGCTGCTCGCAATTTATGTACATTGTCGGCTTCAGTGGTGGGTTTCTATTTTTTGGCCAGATCTTTCCAAAGAACCTAATTAAATTGGTGTTTTTGGATATAAAAGGAGGCATGAGAGCCAGTTTGATATAGTGGTTAGTTTCATGTTAAGGTAACTGTGAGTTCTAGTTCTGCCTTAAGACACCAAGCCAGCTGGGTGTCCTTGGCCAATCACTTCTCTCAGCCATAAGGAAGAAAGCATGGTAAACCATTTCTGAAAATCTTAGCAAGAGAACGGCAGAAGGTATCCATCAGATGTCAAGACTGACTGAAGGAGAGTTTTGCACACACATGGACATTTGAAAAGGAGATCATAAATCTGGAAGATGCTTTGAGAACATTAATTTTTTTCCCTTCATAATGATTGGAGTGTCAGGCCTGCAATTATATCCCTTTTAGAATCTTTGGCCTGCCACACTTTCTCTTATTTCATTATGCTGTTTCATTAGTGTAGTAGTTGGGAGTGGGGAATAGAAAGGAGTAGACTTGTAGAATGTGTTGTTGTCATTCTTTTCTAGAAGCCCAAGGTCATCTTTTTTCTTCGCACCTCGGCACCTGACCGGAACCAGCTGGGTGGAGATGCCAGCATGGAAGAAGAAGATTGGACCATGTGATGGATTTGTGGGTGTGGGGAGAAGATCATGAACTTTCCACTGGGTGGGAATCCTAGGTAACTTCCAGAATTGGGATTCCACAGATGTGCTAAGATGTCTGACTTATTAAATTGGAACTTTAAGGATCGTTTTGCCTTGGACTCTGATTTAATTCTGCATGATACTTGGAACGCTGACATGGAGTTGGTGCATTTGTATGTTGACTGAGTAACTGGTACCAGAAGAAGCTTCATAGCAGCTTCTTTCTCCAAAATAGAATTGGCTGAGTTAGGCAATTATTGACTCTGCTTGCATTTCACTGGTTTCTTTTTGTCATTTCTCCTAAATTTCAGCCTTCTGTCTCTCCCTAATAAAATCTTACTTTAATAAGCTTTTTCTTTTGTGCATGTACTTCCTATATGTACCAAATTGCTTACAGATAATGTAAGTAAAAGTGGTGTTAAAACAATCACCAACTTTTTTTTTACGCCAAAGGAAAAACTTTTCAATTGAGATAGGATGATGTTTTGATGATGTTATTTTTCCACACAAAGCCACCTGCATTCTTGCGCTGCAGGAAAGAATGTGTTTTTTTTTAACTGGCTTTACAGTGACCTCCTATTTCTCTCTTAACTGTAGAGTCATGTTGTTGTTGTTGTTAGTCACGAAGTCATGTCCGACCCATCACAACTCCATGGACAATGTTCCTCCAGCCTTCCTATCCTCTACCATCCTCAGAAGTCCATTTAAGCTCATGCCTACTGCTTCAGTGACTCCATTCAGCCACCTCGTTCTCTGTTATCTTCTTCTTCTTTTGCTCTCAATCTTTCCCAGCATTAGGCTCTTCTCCAGTGAGTCCTTCCTTCTCATTAGGTGGCCAAAGTACTATAATTTCATCTTTAGGATCTGGCCTTCTAAGGAGCAGTTAGGGATGATCTCCTCTAGGACTGACTGGTTTGATCGCCTTGCAGTCCAAGGGACTCGCAAGAGTCTTCTCCAGCATCATAGTTCAAAGGCCTCAATTCTTTGATGCTCCTCAGCCTTTCTTATGGTCTAACTTTCACAGTCATGTATTACAACTGGGAAAACCATAGTGTCATACATATGTTTATGGAATTAACATAAACACAAGTTAGAACATGTCAGTTGATGTGTTGCTCTCAAGCGTTATTACCAAATGAATCTCATTCCACAAAATCTACCTGAAACATTAATTGTCCTTGGAGTAAAACAATGACACTCGGAAACAATAAAGTACTCCAGAATATTTGGAAACTTTAACTGGTACAAAATGTAGCTGCATGGATAATAAATGGAGCCAGTTACATGACATATGTATCTGATACTACTCTTGTCAGCTGCACTGGCTGCTGTTGTGTTTTAAGGTGCAATTCAAAGTGGTGGTTATCACCTTTAAAGCTCTACAGGGTGTAGGACTGCGTTACCTAAAAGACTGTCTTTTTCTAAAACACTTTATTGGTCCAATCCAATTAGATTGGCCACACTGCAGATCCATCAACAAGAGTGTTGACTTGTGAGAAGATGGGTTTTCTCTGCTGTAGTCCCTGCCTTATGGAATATTCTGTTTTGGGAGATTAAAATGGCCCAAACTTTGTCGACTTTTTGCAAAGCTATGAAAACCTGATTATGTGCCCAAGCTGGGATTCAGACCCCTTTTATTTGGCCTTACTATTAGTTGGTTAATCATCATGACTATTGTTTGTACTTATTTACTTTGTGTATATTTTTATTGTTTTAATGACTTTTAAATTGCTTTATGATTTTAGACTTGTTAAGCCATCCAGAGTCACTTAGTTGAATTGAGCAGCTATGGATAAATAAATACGTAATATAGCATGACCCTGGTCCCCACAAAACAGGATGTAGAGAACCTTAATTTTAGGCTAAACAGAACAAGTACATTTCAAGACCATTATTAGAATGGGTGTTGCTTATTTATGGACTGCACATAGGGAAAAAAAAATTGGGCACTCTATCCCATACCTTAATCACCTCTAACCCACCTCTGGAATAATAGAGTAAGCCACCTCAGGAATAATAGACTAAGAAAGGTTTGGGTGCTCCCATTTATGTTTTTAAATCAGCTGGGGTTAATATTCAATTTAATAATGTGTTCTCAAGATACCACTCTTTAACTATTTGACCCCATTAAAAAAAAATTAGGAGGTATGGAGGCATTCTGTTCAATACTGCAGAAGTTCACCAGCCTAAGTCTGTACATCTTTTGGAGGTCCTGAACTTACTTTCCCGTCACATTTAAGTCTGGCTGGGGTCCCGTTGGAGTACGTCCCCTCTCCCATTAAGGAGAGATGTCCTTAATTCTTGCAGTAACAATTTCCTGCAGTTCCTACAAAACTATACAGAGATATAGCTGGATTAAGAGGAATCTTCACCATGCAACAAAGAGCAGAGGTGGCGCAGTGGTTAAATGCAGCACTGCAGGCTACTTCAGCTGGCTGCAGTTCTGCAGTTCGGCTGTTCAAATCTCACCGACTCAGGGTTGACTCAGCCTTTCATCCTTCCGAGGACCCGGATTGTTGTTGGGGGCAATATGCTGACTCTGTAAACCGCTTAGAGAGGGCTGAAAGCCCTATGAAGCGGTATATAAGTCTAACTGCTATTGCTATTGCTTTCATAGACTTCTCCAAACTGAAGAAAGCCAAAGCAAGCCGGCTTTTTCTCAACATTTCTTGGCTGTCTTTTTAAGGGACAGCATAACAGAATAATAAGAGATGGAAGGGACCTTGTAGGTCATCTAGTCCATCCCCCACCCCTCCCCAAGCAGGAGACTCCACTACACCATTTCTGACAGATGACAGTCCACAATCATGATGGTTATGAGGATGGTTTATCACTTGTTGCTTGTGTGAACACTGAGAGCTCCTGCACCGGAGACAAATTCCTTGTGGGTCCAACCAGACTTGGCCGAGAAAGAATTCCATTCAATTGCGATGCAACTTAGTATTTGCACGTCCTCGCGAGGCAAACGAGACCGGAGCGGTGGAGAGAAATACCCGACTTTGCGTCTCTTTTCTTTTCCGCGGTTAAGCTCTCCGTTCCGACCTCGACGCCTGTAGAATTCCCCGCAAAAAAGGGGAAAATGGAACGGAAAAGTTTTGCATTCTCAGTAGGGAGCTCAGGCGGGCGTCTTTAAGTTAGAAGTCATACAAGTCTTACAACCACAAGGCTTGGAAGGGGACCTCCGAGGTCTTCTAGTCCAACCCTCTGCTATATTACCAGGCCCGGGCAAACGAATATCTAATCTAGTCTTGAAAACGCGAATTAAAAATCATCAAGAACAGGCGAGGGCGGGGGGGGGGCGGCACAACTAAGCCCTACAACAGTGTTTCTCAACCTTGGCCACTTGAAGATGTCTGGACTTCAAGTCCCAGAATTCCCCAGCCAGCGAATGCTGGCTGGGGAATTCTGGGACTTGAAGTCCAGACATCTTCAAGTGGCCAAGGTTGAGAAACACTGCCCTACAAGAGCTCGCATATTCTCATCCTCTGAGCAAGGCCGACGGTAGCCAAGCCGACTGCGCATGCTCTGCCCGGCAACCATCGCATACTCCCCCCCCCCCCGCCTCCCTCTTCCCCCCCTTCTTCCAGCGCTTGCACTATCCAGACTTCTTCGCTGTGCGCGCGCAGTTCCCATCAGCGGTCCAACAACGGGGCTTAAGAGAGAAAAAAAAGGGCGTGGGTGGGGGGGGGAGGCGCGCGCGTTAAACTTCGCTCCTCTGTCTGCGCATGCCCAGCAATCCTCGGTATTTAGTCCTGAGTAAAACCACCCCTCCTCTCTCTCTCTCTCTCTCTCTGACCCTCCCTCCCCGTCTTCCGTGAGGTCAGAGGAGGCTCCGCCCCAATGCAAGCCTGCTCTAGAGACCGCGAGGGCGGAGCCAAGAGAAACCCCAGAGCCGCGCAGCGCTGGAGTTGAGGCGGCATCAGCTGAGGGACGGAGCGACGGTCGTGGCAGGTAAAACTTTTTTTGGGGCAGGGCGGCCGAGCCGGGCTGGAGCCGCAGCGGGAACTACTAGCCTCTTCCCCGCTCTCTCTCTCTTTTCTCCCGACTGACCCGCTGGTGCGTCTTGCCTTTTCGTCCCGTTTTGCATCCCGACTTTTCTTTTTTTTTTGCCCGCCTCTTTCCCGGCCGACGCGTCTCTTTCCTTCTTTCTTGAGCTTCTTCGGGTCTTTTCCCTGGATGTTCCCCCCCCTCGATATTGCCCCCCGGGGGAGTTTCTGGTTTGATGTTTGGACAGGTGGGAGGTTGGGGAAACCCCCCCCCCCACTCAAAAAAAGAAGTTTAAGGAGGTCTTCTAAAAAGCTTCGAAGAAGTTTCTGTTTGCTTTTAGTCGCCGCACTTTCCAGGGCTTTTAAGTCTCTTCTTAAATCTCATCGGCTCAGGGTTGACTCAGCCTTCCATCCTTCCAAGGTGGGTAAAATGAGGACCCGGATTGTTGTTGGGGGCAATATGCTGACTCTGTAAACCGCTTAGAGAGGGCTGAAAGCCCTATGAAGCGGTATATAAGTCTAACTGCTATTGCTATTCTTATCCTGAAGAGATGGGACAACCATTTGTCTGAAATAGCATAGGGTCTCCTGCTTGAACGGGGTTGGACTAGAAGAACTCCCAAGGTCCCTTCCAGCGCTATTCTGATTCATGACACGGAGGATCCACTGGAAAGGAGTATTTTATCTTCAAAAGCCATTTGTAGCCAGCGTATTATTCTTTTTTTTCTATCCTCGAAGGTGTGGACGCGTTTTATTCATTGGCCCTGGAGGGGTGTTGGTTACAGACTGTGAAATAAATGGATTTTTATTCTCTTGTCTTCAGTCTTCCCCCGATGCATTCCTCTCTTTATTCAAGGTGTTGGGTGGGAGTGATGGAAGTTGCAGTTCAACGTGTATGGAAAATATCAGGTTCAAGGAAACTGACGCACATAAGTATATATGAATGTTATATATGATTATAGAAGCCAAGGGTGGCAATTATTGAAAAATAATGACTCACCTTTTGCATTTAAATGGAGTATTTGTTCTGGGTAGGGAAGTGATTGGGCTGGGAGAGGTTGCAAAACTTTTTTTTTTTAATCCCCGAGAGAAAAAGTTGAAGTTCTTTCCGTTTTGAAAAAAATAATAATTTCCAATTCTTCCCTCAGTTTGCTTCCTTGGAGTAATAAGGTAAGGGAGGCATTTAAGAAAGAAGGGAAGAATTATTTAACCTTACCAACTAACTGGTATTTGCAATTGAGGTGGAGAGATTTTTTAAAAATGTTTTCTCATGTCCAGGATTAGGTGCTTCTTAAGTTTAAACTCTTGCAAAATATTAAAAACAGTTTCAGCGTGAGGAGCCAAAGTTATTCAAAGGTGATTTCTTCATAGGGATGGTGTTTTACCTGCATGTTCCCTAAACCAACATGCCATCTGAGAACAAATTCAGAATATGCTGATTAGTGTGTAACTTGTGTTGCTGGTGTGAGAAGAAAAATCCTGAGCCTTGACCAAAGGTAGAACAGAGAAGAAGAAAAAAAGGGAAAGAGGAAATGCTATGGGATTTATTGCAGTCAGGGAAAAGATAAGACTTTCTTATCTTTGTGCCACTAGAGCACAGACTTTCTCAAAATATTTAGAAATAGATGTGCTTGCATTGAATGAATGGTGCTTTTTTTCCCTTTGCTCACTGCACCTGCTTAATGTAGTCTATCTGCTGGAATTAAAAGGCAGAGTGGCTGAAGTCAAAGGCTGAAATATGAGGTCTTTACATGACAATTGTAATTTGTTGTATAGCACACCCTTGACAAGGTGAGAACCAACAGCAGGAAATTATGAAACTGTATTTTAAACTGCAGAGATAATTTTGAATTGGACAAATGAAGAAAAAACTGACAATTATCTTAAATTTATAGTATTTACAATAAAATGAACCAGGTAATAATTTGCATTTGTTGGTATTAACAGTTTAGTCCAGTTTATACAATTCTGTTTTCCAAAATTGATGGGATTTTTGTGTGTGAAGTTTTGATTTCCACATAGAAATTGGGGCTTCTTAACATATCAGTAAGTTCTTGTATTTTCTGTGGCAAGATCACTCTGTTGATGTTGATGTCTTTAAATTCCCTTACCTCCCTAAACAAATTTCTCATACCATCTTATTTAGTTTTGAATTTGGTAATTTTAAAATTATTTATACCAGTAAATAAAATGTGATCGTGAAATGTTGTCTTGGAGTTAAAGGAGTAGGAAACCAGTTCTCTATCTTTCAAAGGTAACACAATTGCTTTTTTTTGGACATCTGTTATCCACCTTTTCTCCGTATTCCATGTGATACCCCTGGGGTAGATTTCTCCATTGTGATATATTCATACTATCTTGGATGATGATAAAATACATTTATAAGTCACCCAACTTTGAATGTTCTATTTGGAAATTTTGGAATCTACATTTGCTTTCCAACTTACCTGGAAGGCATCTGATTGGGAAAGGCTGCTTTTTATATTTATAGAAATTGCAAATAATCTTCCCTTGGTTTTTTTAAGTGTTTAGACAGAAGTCTTATATTTTGTATGTATGCACAAAGATCCAAAAAGGCTCTTAATGCAGGGTGGGAGTGGTGTGTGCAAGAAACACCTGTTGCTGTAAAAAAAACTTACATACAGAATTTTCCCTAGAGATACAGGTTCCAGCAATCAGGTCCCAGTGGTAAAATGACTGGGAATTGCTTTTCTCTTTTGGACAGAAGAAAATAAACAACTGCCATCAATATGTTGCATTAATTGATTTAGAAGATAAAATATTGTTCAGTTTGTAACCACAACTTCAGCATCTGATCTCTAAATTTGCAATTCATACAGCAGGAAAGAAAGAAAGAAAACAAAGCCATTTCTGATAATTTTTCACACAGCTCGTGAAACCATTAAGTTGTAAAATGATCCGTGAACCTGAGCTGAAATTCAGGAGAGTACAAAGGTTGACAACTGAATGAAGTCTTCTTGTGCTGCAAGTATGACACATTAACAGGCCTTTGAAAAGTGATACTTTGCTCTCCAATCTACTTTCTGGAACAAAAGATCTCCCAACTGCAGAATACTGTTATAAATTCTTGATGGCTATTTGATATCTCTCTCTCTCCCCCCCTCCCTCTCTCCCTCTCTCTCCTTCTCCCTCTCCCTCTTTTATAGAATTGCACCATTATTTTCAATCACAATTCCTAAAATGGATTTTTCAAAAATAGCAGAGGTGCCGTTATTGGGAAGTAAAGCAGTGGAAACAATGGAAAGGATGATAAACCATTTAAGTTGCTACTTTTTCCTCTAGGTTGAAATTAGGGAAAAATATTGCAAATATTTTTTAAAGACATGCATTTAGTGCTTTAAGACAAAGAGTTGCTGATTTAATATTCTTGATGTATGAATCCTTTCACAACAGAATCTGTGAAGTGGCTTGGTTGTTAGACAGTTTATTGCATTCTATATTTTAGTTTGTTACATGAAAAAACCACAAAACTCTCTTAAGTTGCTGACTATCCAAGAGGCCAAACCAGTAACTGTAAAAGTTGAAAAACAACACAATTAAAAAGGCTTAGTGACCTTTTTCGATTTCCACAGGGAATAAATGATTCTGAAATATGTTTTGCTTAAAACGGAACCGTTAAATAACTTTCTCAGGAAAGTTATTTAAGTTTCTCATTCTGATCTTTTTCAAATGTTCCTTATTTAGCAAGTTATGGTTAAATAAACTGATTTAATAGAAGTGTCACTGTGTAAACTGTGCCTAACACAGAGGGATACGCATTGGAGACTCTTGTTACTGACTAATAAGGTGGGAAAAAAGCAGCAAAAAACTTAGGGTGTAAGCAGAAACTATCTCAGTCTTGAAAAATAGAAGGACATATCTATGTTTATCCATAATCCTACTCTGAAGTCTGAGATCCAAACAGAATCAAAATCACTAACTTTGCTTAACAACCACAATTGGGACCAGCAACTATGTTCCTAAGTGATATGGCTGTTAAACAAGACATCACATGACCACAACGGATTTACAACCCCACTTCCATCATAGTCATTAAGCGTGACATCATGTGATCATGACTTTCTATTTTACTGTCAGCTTCTCCATTGACTCTGCTTGTCAGAAGCTGGTTATGAAGCAAGGAAATGGTGATGATGTGACTGTGGAATGCTGTGATGGTTGTGAAGTGACCAAATCTTGATCACATGACTATGGAGATGCTGCAACAGTCGTGTGAGTTGGTTGTAAGCTGTGAGCTGATTGTAAAGTTACTTTTTTTGGTACCGTCATAGTTTTGGTCACTAAACAGAGCAGTTGTTGAGTGAGGATTACCTTTTCCCTCCTTGAGAGTTCGTTTTGGACAATGTGTTAAGAGGAAGCATTGGCTGGAAGATGTTCAGAGTATCTGATAATCCTTACCAACCCTTATCAAAGGGATGGCATAGAAGTTCTGCCTGTTCTGCTCATTGGATTCTGTATTGTTATAATGTTGGCTTTTATTTGTGATGGTGGTGGAGAAGGCTCTTGCGTATTCCTTGGACCAGCATAACACCAGACATGTCACAGGAAGGCAAACTGCATCTTGCTTATTTTGGCCATGTTATGCATGGGAATTCAGTGGAGAAAGCAATTGTGTCTGGAAGAATTAACGGTAAAAGGAAGCCAGGCTGCCAAAGAACATGATGGATGGACACTATTAAAGTTGACACCCAACAGGAGCATAGAGAAACTCAAAGAAGTAGTGCAAGATTGGAAGATGTGAATAGACCTGGTCCATAGAATCGCCAAGAATCAGACAGGACTGAATGGATAACATCATCATCATGTTGGCTATAGATGTTTCCATTCTTCATCAGAGGGTGGCAGGATGGGATCTGCTTAGACTTCTACTGCTCCCCTCTTTCTTTAATTAAACATCTTAAATATGAGCCGAGGTGGCGCAGTGGTTAGGGTGCAGTACTGCAGGCCACTTCAGTTGACTGTTATCTGCAGTTCAGCGGTTCTAATCTCACCGGCTCAAGGTTGACTCAGCCTTCCATCCTTCCGAGGTGGGTGAAATGAGGACCCAGACTGTGGGGGCAATATGCTGACTCTGTAAACCGCTTAGAGAGGGCTGAAAGCCCTATGAAGCGGTATATAAGTCTAACTGCTATTGCTATTGCTATCTTCTGCTTAGGCATCAAGGCATCTACTTTGGCTAACAGCCAAAGTTGCCATATCATGGCTCAGTGCATAATTCGGGTCAATCTGTATTACTGTTTTTCCCCCCCATACAGAACTGATTAAAATGGTGAATCAATAGAGGTGATTTAATGTGTCCCTGTTGGATCACTAACATCCATCCCCCCCACTTTTTTTTTGCTGAGAGAAGCTATTCTGTTGTATGTGATAACTCTTCCCTTTGCTATCGGTTGATGCTCTCCTAATAATGGAAAACTCCACTTGGATTTTACCTTAGGCATTATTTGAAAACCTGGGAGGTAAAGAACAGCTTCTTTAGAAAAGGAAATAGTTTAATTAAGAGCCACACTGCCATGCCCTCTTTTATCTTTTTCTCTTCATTCCTTTTTAAAGATAAGACATATTTGGCAGATATCTTTCAGACAAGGTCGTGTGGCTATCAAGGATATCTTTGCAAGCTGGAAATAAAGTTATGGGCACAGGGACAGGGATAGGTTTTGTTTCCATCGAATGAAAGGACTGATAAAAATGTGCTGATGTATGTACAAAAAGGAGGCAACTCTGTTGCAACTTCAAGCCTCTTGGAAGACTTGGTTTTTTAAGTCAGGCAAGCTTGTATTGCCTCTTGAGCAAAATAGCTTCTAAATAGCTTGTAGGTGGTCCAAAGGTATCATACTTTTCGGAGTATAAGATGCACCTTTTTCCTGCAAAAAAGAAGGTGAAGATCTAGGTGCGTCTTTTACACTGAATACAGCATTTTTTTGCCTCCCAAACCCCCGCCATCTTCACCAAAATCGCCATGCGTAGCCTTTAGGAGCCTTGCAGAGTGCTTTTGGGGGCTGGGGAGGGCAGATATGAGCTCAATTTTGCCCCCCCCCCAGCCCCAGGAGCACTCTATAAGCCTCCCAAAGGCTTTTCACGCTCTTTTTTTGAAAGGAGGTCGTCAGAGTGCAAAACCTTTTTTTCTTAATTTGCCTCTTCAAAATCTTGGTGCGTCTTATACTCCGGTGCATCTTATACTCTGAAAAATATGGTATGCCATGGTTAACATATGTTAAAACCTTGCTCACTTTTTTTGGTGAAGAGTACAGAGCTCATTTTTAAAATAGTTTATATTATGTTTTTGTCCAACCCTTTTTTTTCCAGTTTGCCTGCATAGAAACTAACCCGGGTTGCTTAGAGAGAATGGAATGGAATGGAATGGAATAAAATAGAATAGAATAGAATTCTTTATTGGCTAAGGGTGATTGGACACACAAGTAATTTGTCTTTGGTGCATATGCTCTCAGTGTACAGAAAAGGAAAAATGAAAAAGAAGTGTACTCTGCTGCACAACAATCTGCAATTCCATACTTGTTTCATTATTAAATATTCTGAAAAATTCATTGGATTAGATGTTATAGTAAAATAACCAACCATATAAAGAAGGAAAGGTTGAAGAACTTAGAATGTAATGTAGCTTCAAATTGGGATTGTATGGGAAAAAAGATGAAGGGGACCAAGAATTAAGTTTCCAAAGAATAATTTGTTTATATGTTAAAACAGTAGACAGATATGCGTTCTGCTGGTGGGTGGGAATCCTCACTGTGATGTAGTTCTTTCTTGTAATTCTCGGTCAAGATCTTTTGGGCTTAAAATAAGTCCAAATTCTACAACAAGAGATGCCAGATTGTGTCTGTAGTTTATATAATTTCTGTAAATTTGCATGATCTTACTTTGCATGACTTATTTTAAGTTTCTTAGACATGGGAGAAAAGGATAACAAAATAGAGTTTATACTGAAATTTAAAACTTAAACATTTCATAAATGATCGTAAGAGTTGTAAGAATATATTCTTTTAGAAGAAATATGAATATTATGAGGGGGATCATAATCTGTAGGAATACACAAAGACATTCTAGAGGCAGAAGTGGTTTTAGAAAGATATTCTTGTCAATCTTAACCACTTTATTTTCCTCTTTAGAAAAAGATGATTCAGATTTGTGGTCCACTTCAAAAACTAGGAACAAGTGAAACAAAAAATAGGGAGGGAGGGAGAAAGAGAGAGAAAGAGAAGAGAAAAAAGAAAAAAAAGAGAGAGAAATGCTAATAAATATATCGAAGAAGGGTTCCTAAAACATTTCTTTATCCATGTATATTTGAA
This sequence comes from Thamnophis elegans, assembly GCF_009769535.1. Classification (NCBI taxonomy): domain Eukaryota; kingdom Metazoa; phylum Chordata; class Lepidosauria; order Squamata; family Natricidae; genus Thamnophis; species Thamnophis elegans. The sequence goes on from NC_045544.1 coordinate 15,172,399, forward strand.
GATATTTGAAATATTTCTAGGATGATTTTAAGTCAATTTCTCAAGTGCAGGGGGGAGGATAGGAGGAAAGTTTTCTTTAAAAAACCTGACTTGCCTCATTTAAGAAGGGTTTACATCGTTCTCTTTCTAGATCTTAACAGTTGACAAAAACTTTATTGAAACAGGCACAGCTGCAGACTATGCATTCCTTTGAGCAGCTTGGAAGCATATTGTTTATTTAGCTGCTTTGCATGAACATCATAACCTGGGATTTGATCACCGTTTTTGTGCACTGTCTGCAACAAGCTTCCTGTTTGGTGTAAGTGGAAAGAAGTTAATGGTAAATGTGCATCTGGTAGTTAAGTAATAGCAACATCAGTCTATGAAGATTCTGAGTCATCCAGGTCATGGTTGTCCCAAAGGTGCTTTTTTCAAGAGGCAACTGGACATTCTGATTTTTCTTTGAAAATGTTTCGCTTCTCATCCAAGAGCTGAAGTCCTTCCATTCCCCGCCATCCAGTCAGAGCTGAAGAAGTTTCTTGGATGAGAAGTGAAATGTTTTCAAAGAAAAACCAGAATGTCCAAGTTGCCACTTGAAAAAAGCAACCTTTAGAATCAACATCAATCACAGTTCTCATTCCTTAAAATTCTTTAGCCTGTTTTGTGGTACATAGGAATGTTTCCCCTTTCAGAGTTAGGGCAGTGATGTGTGATAAGAGTTCATGCATTGTAACACTCATTCATTTGCTGTGCTGTAATAAGGTTTTGTTTAATCCTGACAGTTACATGTCTTGAACTTGATTTGCAATCAAGTTGTGGTGGCTTTGGTTTGCTTTGCAAATTTAGGCACTAGCAAGTCTTTGATGGTGTGTTGGTTTCTCCAGTAGCCAATCTCAATTTACTGTATTATCTTCCAGCTCTTAATAAGAATTCATTCTAGAACCACGAATAAGGGGATTTAAAATTGGTAAATCTGCATTTGATTTTGGTCTGAGTATTTGAAAGTTGCCCTTGCTTGTACTTTTCACTTGAAACAGTAGTAGGTAAAAGACACTGTTTTGACCTCTCCTTTGGAGTAGTTGGGTTGATCTATGCTAGTGATGGCGAACCCGTTTTCTCTCAGATGCCAAAATCTGCCCACACCTGTAATTAAATGTCCCCCCTGCATTGTCCCCACCTGTGCATGTGTGTGTGACCCCCTTGCTGTCCCCTGCACATGCCACATGGCTTTCTTGGAGCCTGGGGAGGGCAAAAATGGCCTCCCCCTCCCCCTGGAAGCCCTCCGGAGGCAGGAGACAGCACATTTCCTGACTTCTGGTGGGCCCATTTTTTGCCCTCCCCTGGCTCCAGAGGCTTTCTTGGAGCCTGGGGAGGAAGATAAATGGCCCAACGGAAGTTCAGAAATGAACTTCCGGTGGGCCTGTTGGGCATGTTTTTCACCCTCCCTAGGCTTCAGGAGGCTTTCCTGAAGCGTGGGGAGGGCGAAAACGGCCTCCCTACACCCTCCAAAATGCTGAAAATCAGGTGGCCAGGGCTCATAAGCGTCCTGGAGTTGACATAGGGCAATGCATTGCGTGCTCTCAGATATGGCTCCGCATGCCCTTCGTCATCACGGATCCATGCCATGCTCTTATCTTGGTGTAAAGTTTCATATTCAGTAGACAAGGATCTGTTGAAGATGTTCAGTAACAAATTTCGGCCAGGGATCAAAGACAATTTCCCCCCTCCTAATTTCTTCATAGCAAAACTGTGTGGCTTGAATGTAAAGCAAGCTTTTCCTGCCTAGTGATTACTGTAGGGCCAGGGTGAACTTGAGAATTCTGGAAACTGTAATTCCCAATGCATCTGTGAGAAATGTTTTGAAAACATTCTACATGGAGAGTGGCCCTGTGAATGTGCTGCACTTTACAACATTTTTTCTTTTCTTTTTGTACATGTAACATTGCACTGCCGTTTTATTTGCTGACTTAGCAAATCTTTGGCTCAAGCCTGCCAAGCGTATTCTTTTCTTCTTCCATTCAATGGTGTCCGGTTCTTGGAAACTCCCTGGAAAAGTCCCTGCAGTTTTCTTGGGAAGGTTTTTTTCTTTTTACGGAAGTAGTTTGCCTTTGCCTAATTTCTAAAGCTGAGAAAAAGTGACTGGCCCAAAAGCTTGGCTTTGTGCTTAAGATGGGAGTACAGCTTAAGCACCCCCTATCTGTAGCCTGATGCCTTAATCACTCTCTCCAGTCAGGTTAAACGGCTCTCTTAATAAGAGTCTGATAGTGGTCATAGTAGAAATTTAACACCAATTGTTTCAGAGCTGACAGTCTGTTGCTGCTTCCCCCCTTCTTTTAGATGTTTGTGATGCATGATAATTTCTGTTAGTAGCTGTTTCTTAGCTTATCTGGTTATTCATTTTCTTTTCCACTTTAATTTGTTGCTAGATTTATATTTTGCGTTTTTCTTCAGGAGCCCAAGGCAGATGATACAGAATGGCTTATCCAGTTTCCCCCTGTAAGGTAGAATGGGGCTGACAATGGCTGGCAGAAAGGCAGTGGGGGAATGTCTCCCAGTCCTAGCCCAGCTCTTCAACATCCATTATAGCTCACGCTAGCCCAGGTTCCTTCTTCTGGACCTCAAAGAGAGAAAAGTGATACTTTGCCCTGGTAAATTTTTAATGAAAGCTGACTAATAGGAGTGGAGAGGAAAGTAATGGAGAAATAAAAATGATAAACTTTTACTTTTCCTGGTGTGTTGAATTTGACATGGATTTATTTATTGCATTTTCAATATGAAATGCCATTAGGGATCGCATGTAAGTGGCTCTTTAGAGTAAAATTTCAGCAATAAAGCTGGGCCAAAATAGCTCTGTATTTATTTATGTATTATTTATGACAGGTAATGGATTACGAAGGAAAATAGATACACTAAAACTGCCCTGCTTCTACTGGGAAGAGTTACTGAGTAACATGCAGTAATATTTTTGTGAGTTCTTTTGTACACATGTGCTTTGATGCAGAGATGGAGTCTAAAAGTAACATTAATGCATTTTCAAGGGGCTAAGGAAGCCAGCTTCATATGGTCCCTTTGCCCACTCCTGAAGGCAGCTCACTCATAATGTGTACCACATTTGTCCTTAAAGATCTGCTTGCATCCCAGGGTTACTCTGTGGCTGGTTAAGCCCAAGAACAGCCTTTTGCTATTCTGCCCCGGAAGTGTTTTCTCTCCCTTAGCAACCTAGAACTAAGGAGACACTTCCTAACAGTGAGAACAATTACCGTATTTTTTGGAGTATGAGACGCACTGGAGTATAAGACGCACCAATAGGTGCGTCTTCAGCTTGAACAGGCAAATAAAAAAAAAGTTTTTGCACTCTGCAAACCTCCCAAAAACGGCCCGTTTTTCATGAAAACAGGCTTGTTTCTTTTCCCCCCAAAAAAGACATGGAGGAAGCTTATAGAATGCTCCTGGTGGGGGCTGGGGGGGGTAAAATTAGGGGGCTTGCAGAGTGCTTCTGGGGGGCTAGAGGGGGCAAAAATGAGCAACAAATGGCCTGTTTTTTGCAAAAACGCACCTGTTTTTTGTAAAAAAAAAGGGGGGGCATGGATAGCCTTTAGGAAGCTTATAGTGCGCTCCTGGGGGCTGGGGAAATTGAGCAAAAAATGGGCTGCTTTTTGCTCATTTCTGCCCTCCCCAGCCCCCAGGAGCTCTCCAAAAGCTTCCTAGAGGCTATCCATGCCCTGCACAGTGGGGTTCAGGAGGCAAAAATGCTGTATTCAGTGTATAAGACGCACCCAGATTTTCAGCCTCTTTTTTGAAGGGGAAAAGGTGCGTCTTATACTCCAAAAATACGGTAAATTAGAAAAAAAGTAAAGCACTAAAATTTAAAAAAAATTGAAACAAATGCTTCTACCCCCTTCAACAGTTTTTTCACTTAGGCATTATTAAGAAATTAATGTGGTTCTGGTCCAGTTGCTGAGTTTGAACTGTTCTCTCCTTCCCCACTCTGTGCTCCCTGCCCACTCTTAACTGCTATTCATTTCTCCTTATGGCAGAAGCCAACCAACTGGTGTGGAATGGCTCCTTGCAGTGACTTCTGCATTGGGGAGTGATTGTTTCCCCAGTTGCTCCAACATAACTTCCTAGTCCTTTGTTTTCGTTTCAGCCACATTCTTCTGGCTTTCAAAATTTTGATTCCTTTCTATCAGCCAGGCACCTGAGTGGTAAATATACATTGTGGGGGTATGTTTCTGTGGGAATGAACAATAACAAAAAGGAAAAAGGAAACCATGCTTTGCTTGCAATAATTACTACTCCTAATGTCAACACTGATGATTCATTATCAGATGTCTTTACTCATGCAATATTGTAAAGTCAAATGGTTAATAATTTGGTGACTTTGTATAAATCACTGTAGTTATTGCAAGAAGAATGTATGGACAGAGGATTCAAGGCCATAATTAGTTACATTCTGCTTTAAAACTTTATTTAGCCAGCATGACTCTTGCCAAGGTAGCTAAGGATGATAGGAGTTGAAGTCTAATATATCTATAGTATAGTAGATCAGCAATAGTTAATACAATTTAAATCAAAAGGGTTCACTGCATTGCATTGATCTGGATAAAAGTAATGTCTCAGGTTCTTCTAGGAGACCATCCTAGAACATGGAGCTGGAAGATGGAGCTGGAGGATCCATAAATTTTATGTCATAGATGAAAAATAAAATACTATTCTGTTTTTTATCTCCCAAACATGATGTTGTAGAACTTGATTTCTTTTCATTTCTTCTTCGTCGCTTCCCACAAGATTCTTCACAATTCTTTTATAAATTCAATATATAAAAAGTATCCAAGTATTTCTTTTGATTTATTCATTGCATATGTCATGTTTTTTTCTTTTTTCTTTTCTTCTATAACTGTGATGGCGAACCTATGGCACGCGTTCCAGAGGTGGCACACAGCGCCCCCTCTGTGAGCCCACACACCATCGCCAGCTACTCTTCTGATTTCCGGTGGCCAGCTGATCTTTGCAAGTGTCGGAGCCCTAGAAACCCGAAGACCAGCTGGTGATTGCGCATGCGCACGCTGGAAACCAGAAGACCAGATGGGCAGTACACACATGTGCATTCTGATTTGGGCACTCAGTGCTGAAAAGGTTCGCCATCACTGTTCTATAACATCATTTAGACACAGTCTTTAAATGCAGACATTTCTATTGACATTATTAAAATTAACTTCTGACTCCATTGTTGAAAAATATCCTTCTATATGTCCAATGTGTTTCCTTTCTGTACAATAAATAGATTGTTAACAGAAGTTTTGAAGTTTAACTTTAGTTGTTAGTTTTATATGTTAACTATGTTTCCATAGTGGATAGATGGATGTCAGGCTAACTGGGTTGGGTAAATATTGTTATATAAATGTATAAATCATGTGCCTGCTTCACAAGGAGGAAAGAATTATTATCTTTGAAGTATATTTATCAGTATTCAACTGGGGGGAGAAATTATGTATATGTCTGTTTTGTTTATTTATTTTATGCACTCTATTTTTCGTGTAAGTCTTGCTTAGTTGGGTTTTGTTTTGTATAATTTTTTTTAGAGATTGTATTTAAATGTTTTGAATTTTTAAAAAATGTGAAAAAATATACCCAATGTGTATCCAAAAATATATCCAATTCATTCTGCAATTTTAAGGCAGGTCTATATGCTCTAATTGTAATCTTTAGTTTCCTCTAGTTCCCCCTAGTGTGCAATCTTTTAAAAACTATTGTATATTTTTTTATAAAAAATGAAAACAAAAACGGGGGGGGGGGGTAGGGGGCTTTGCTTTTCTAACAGGTTTTGCATATCCCCTGGGAAACTCCTAAAATTCTGGAAGTTTTCAAAGAGGGTTTCTAATACAGCAGCGGTAGGCTGACCAGTAAAAGAAAAGGGGCCTTGTATGTATCTTTTATAAATACCAACACAGAAAAAAAAAACTAGTGTATTTTTTTTTAAAGTAGGCTTTTTAATGGCCAAATTAATTTAGTCTCACTTGGAAACAGATATATGGTGCATTGGGCTCTGGACTGTTGAATAAGGGTGTTATAAGACTTCACTGTGCAAACTAATTCTGGGAATATATCAGTGGTGGGTTGTTTCGGTTGGAACGGGGCCGGCGGCGTCCTCATGCACGTGCGCATTTCACGCATGCGTCACAGCGCCTGCGCGATGCTCCAGCAGCTCACGGAGAATCACACAGGCGCTGTATCTACCATCCAACTGCTCGCGGAGAATCGCGCAGGTGCTGTATGTGCCATGCGCCTGCGTGGAAGTTCAGAAGCCTTCAAAGACTGGTAAGGAGCGCGGGCGGGCGGGTGGGCCCTTCGCCGTTGCCGGAAGTTACTTACTTCCGGGTTTGCCGACTAACTGGTTCGCAGGGACCGCCGCGAACCGGTTGAAACCCACCCCTGGAATATATAAAAAAAGTAATTTCTATGCAAAATAGCCACATATTACCTCAGTTTTTTAAATTCATATTGAATATGCAATTCCCTCCCTATCTAGTTATGGTTGATGCTGTATGTATTGCATCAGTACATACAGCATCATTTTTCAGATGAATTAACAGCCTGCCGCATAGCCAAGGCTTTTGATTGAACTTTTCCTGTTATATTGTATATTTTCGTGGTCTTATTTGAGAATGGTGC